>NW_028277044.1:7052500-7275000 GCF_059951505.1 Python bivittatus | reverse complement strand
TTCTGCTTTGGTCCATCGTAGGCCACATGTTACATTCTGACAGCAAGAATGGATGATGTCATCCTTCTCCCACTCCCCAAGGGGGAATCCTATAGAATACCAGCTTTCCGCTTGACCAATGTAGTATTGCCAAACTCCAGCTAAAACTATTCCTGAAGATTCCCATCCACCCTCAGAAATGTATGTACATGACACACTTGTATAAGTGTATTATTATGTGCATTATTCCCCATTTCTAAAGGTACTTTGTCTTAACATATCCAGTTTAGATGAATTCTAGAGCATGTTTTAAAACCAGAGCATGAATTTGAAAACATAAAAATAGGGGAAATCTGAAGGCGAAGGGCATTCTGATTTGTGCATGATTATAATTTTCATTATTTCTGATTCTCTGCCTGTGCGTGCCTTTGCTACCAAAAACAAAATGACACCACCTGTGCTTGCAAGAAAAGTATGCCACATTGCAATATTTTGTTTCATTAGTTGAAAATTATATATATTCTTGGAGGCTTTTTGAACCATGTATGGTAAAGAATTTAGTAACATTGAAATATAGTTCCTCACTTATATGAATCAAAATAGCTTTGCTGAAGTGCACCTATTAACTAATTCATTCTGGATATAGCTTGGCTGTATGCTAGACACTCTTCTATATTTTATGAGGTGTGCATGCCAAGAATCTGGAATAAATCATAAATATATTGAAATGGGATTGTGAAATACAAGTTGCAAATCAAGCCTGAAGCTGTTTAAATTAGTCCCTGTCCAGCAGGTGAGCAAATTCTTATTACAAATTGCTGGCATTTCTATCTGCAAACTCACCTCTCAACCTCCTCCTCCCACCCCAAATTTAAGCAGCCTCACTAGCTGATCCTCATCTGTAATTTCTAGCATTCATATGCATATGTAATAAAAAGTGGAAGCATCTATTCTCTTTGTCCTTTGACTGATTGGACTTTGCATTGTGCATTAAAAAGGAAAATTTTGAACAGGATCATCAGGTCATATTCTTTGAAGATTATGACTTTCAGAATGTAAGATTATCCTTTCCCCCCCCCCCCCCCCCTTTATGCAGTGCTGTTTTCCCTACCAACTTTTTGTGACCTCAGGATCACAATTTTGACAGATAAAAGAGCTAACTTTCAATTAATGACATTCTTCAGAATATTTCTGGATGGAATATAACATTTCTGAATCATGACACCCTGGCATTGTATTGCATAGTACAGTTACAATAGTGTAGCCTTTAACATAATGGTATGTACTACTTAATTCATTTATCTGCAAGTTTTACATCTCTCCTTTTCTCCAGGAACTCAAGGCAACTTAAACGTGGGACTGCTGAATGATCCTAGGAAAAGATGTAGCTGCTTTAAAGAGTTCTGACTAGTGTTATGTTCACATCTTTTATCTGTAGCACATTTTTGGAACTGAATCTGAAATTCTACATAACAATTTAGTATTAACCATAAATAAGCATTGCATTTCATAATGGGATGAGTAAGACCAACTCTAAATCCTCTTCTTGTTTACAAGGAGAGTAAGATCACTCTTGCTACTCCCAGTTCTGGCTTCTAGCAGGCACCCTTTATGCAGGAAAGTCTTTAGTTATCACATACCAGCAAGCATGCATTAACTGCATTTGTCTTGGTAGTTATCTTATTTATTTAACTGCCAAATGGCTGAAATATCCATAAGCAGTGAGGTAAGAGAAAGCCAAGTGACATTAAAAACAGGCAAGCCAAAAAGTAAAGGCTCTGTTGAATCAAGCTCAGCTCTTGGACTACCTAAACAAGCCCTGTAATTTTATCTGGCCACCATATAGACATTGTTTGCTGTTCTCTTCCAATCTCATCTACTGCCTTGGTATTTCTGGATAGTCCCCCATCTTGCTTAGCTTGCTGAGTTCAGCCAAGTTTGCTAGGCATTGTAACCTGCCAAGGCAAACAACTAATGCCTTTCCCAAATTCTGATAGATTTTCCTCCTTTTGTAAAATGTGGTCACAAAGTGAAGTGCAAACGACAGGTTCCCCATAGCAGGCCAATCTGTTGCTAACTGCTCATTCTTGTACATTTGTAGCGTATAGCTAGTATCTTGTATCTGGAAAGCTGCATTAATTTAAAATACCAATTTTGGTGGTCTGTTTTGCAGACATAGTGGTAAGAGATATCATGCAAAACATCAGGTGTGAAGTATACTTATCCTACCCTACTCAAACTAGGAGGAAAACTGGGAGGAGAAATACTTTAAAACATAAAATGTACATATTAATGTGGAAATTTTATAAAAATCAGGTGTAAGAGCAGGAAAAAAAATTGTCTGGAAAGCTAATTAGCCAGTTTAACCTCTCAATTCTCCTTCCAAATGACCCCAAAGTGCTATTGGCTATAACAACAGAAACTTGCAGGTCTAATTGTGTTGTACCCATTTCCCTTATTATACTCTTGTCAATCAGGGAGGTGTCACTCTGAACCTCTTCAGACTATTATCTGTCTGCCGTGGACTTAAGACATGTTTCACCTTCACTGTTTTAGTAACCAAGCTTATATATCTCCATCCAAGACTTCTTCCTTATGGTCTATATTTTCCTTTCAGGCAAACATATGTGCCTTGCTGTTTTGGAAAGTGTTTGAATCGGTTATTAGCATACAAAGTAAGTCTTAACACACTGATTTTTAAAGGCAAACAGCAAAGAATAATAATTAAATTAAATTAAATTAAATTAAATTAAATTAAATTAAATTAAATTAAATTAAATTAAATTAAATTAAATTATTTTTTTAAAAAAATAGCATAGAAATTCAGTAAAAAAAAAAAACCTCAAGTTAAAAAAAGGTGGGGGTAAAAGCATTTAAAAATTAGAAGTGCCACAATTTCAATCACATGGTTGTGGTTGCCATCTTCATGATATTATTATTATTATTATTATTATTATTATTATTATTATTATTCCCTCCAATAGACCCCCTGGTCCTGTCCCTTATGGTGACCCCATTATATAATTCTCATGGCTTTGAGGGCCTTGGCTGCAAAGTATTTCTTACCTGTGAGCCAGCTACTTTAGACAGCTGATAGTATTTTTATCTTTTAATTTATTACTGCTATAATTTGTACATCCTGAGAGAAGGACAGATACTTTGGGGCATAAGCTGATTCATCTGCAAAAAAGAATTCCGCAATCCCTGAATGTTATTACAATTTCACTTTGCTAGTCTGCCTTGGGAACCAAATCTGATACCTAGTTGCCTTCTGGACTTTGTTTAATAATTTCCATGGGGGAGTTGTGAACCTCTCCCTTACATAATCATTGTAATATGTATATTGTATGTTTTACATATATTATATATGTAATATGTAGGGACATGATGTACTACTTAAACTAGGAAATAAGTCTGCCTCCCACCCCCCCACCCCCCAGCTCAAATCTGAAAAAGCAGGAAGTCCTAGTAACCTTTTAACATGGTTTCTGACATTAATGCTGATTGGGCAAGAATGCTAATCAAGCAGGAAGTTTAGCTCTTTCTTAAGTCAAGTTTAATGATCTGGAAAAAATATGCAAATTCATATATTTGAATGTATATGTAGCATATATCTTGGCATATCTAATTTAGATATGCCTCCTGATATCATTAACATATGAACATACATTAGATAGAAGAGTGTTTTAACACACACACACACACACATCAGCCTAAACGGGAAAAATTGATTTATTCCTCTTTCTTTTCCTGTAGAACTGGGGCAGGAGTTAGTTAAAGGGGGGTTCTTTTGTTTATATTTCACCTCCAAGGTCTTTACATCTCTAGATTAATTTTCATAAATATTTCAGTTACTCACTGAAATTTGGCACAATAATTTTGTGTCCATGTTTTTGCAAATCTATAAATATTCTTATTCCTAATCTCAAGAGACTTTATTAGCAGTTCCAGTTATAGAACAAGAGATCACTGTCAAATTGAAATAAGACTTTCACCAAGGGGTTGGGGGGGATGATCACCCCATTTGCCCGTGACAAACAGAGGGAAAAGGTTTTTTTGGCAATCATTAAAGAATATGAATGGGATAATTATAGTTCTGAAACTTGTTAAATAACATTCTTAAACTAGAAAGCACATTCTGAATTACATTTTTGCTATACTATATTACTCTGCAGATCTCATTCTTACTTTTAATAGATGCAAACACTGCAATCAATTAGCATGTCTTCTCACACTGGCACAATGATATTGAATTAATATTACACCTACTGCCCAAGTTTAACAGTTCTGCTATCCATCCACAATAACTTTTTATAGATACACCAAATGGTTTATTCCTAATGCACATTGACTTTGTGTATAGTGTATGCATATTCATTCAACCACATACATAGAAACATGTATACATGCATTGTATGTGTTGAAGTGGCACTCCATCAGGTATATCTCTCAAAAGAGATTATGTACCTGTTGAATTTGTGCCTCCACAATTACTATACAGAGATGGAATTTGGTGGAAGCATAATGCTTTATGTGGGTCTGTGAAGGACACTTTCACCTCCATTCAGGATCTGAAGAAGTTGCATCTTTTCATTGTCTGCCTGGGTGTAATCCTCCCCACATAAACCAACAGGCTAGAAATCAGGAGACCATGAGTTCCAGTTCTGCCTTAGGCACAAAGCCCCCTGGGTGATTTTGGACCAATCACTCTTTCTCAGCCCTAGGAAGGAGGCAATAGCAAACCACTTCCCAAATGCTGCAAAGAAATCTGCAGGGACTGCTCTAAGTAGTCACCATCAGTCAACACTGACTTGAACACACACACACAGAGAGAGAGAGAGAGAGAGAGAGAGAGAGAGAGAGAGAGAGACCAAAAACTGAGTGTCTGGTGATGACTTCTGGTGAGCCACAATGGCAAACTGACATTCCTGTAGAATAGAGGAACACATTGCAACTGAAAATGGTACTTGAATGCAGGATTCAGGCTGCTGAAATCTCTCCAGAGCAAGAAGAGATCACAAGATTACCAATATGTACTCCATACAGCTGTTTTTTTGTGAGCAAACAGCAGGAATTGCATTTTTTGTGGTCGGCTTGTGATCATTTGGGAGTTGTGGGATTTCATCATGCTTATAGCTGCTAACGTCACCTACATGGACTTTAAGTTGAACTGAGGCTCATCTTTTAATCGCTTTGGATTTAATTTTTTTCTTTGGCTTTTTTTTTTTTTTAAGATTGAGAACCTTCAGACTGGCAAATTTTATTGAAATCACTGGGTGAGTCTTCTTTAATCCTTTGAAAAAATTAACTACAAGTTTAAAGATTTGTAACAAAACAATTTTATACAGCAAAAGGATGATCATTTTTAGCTTTAGAAAGTTTTAAATGAATAAAGGCTCAGACGGAGTTGATTTAAAACTCTGAAGCTAATATAAAGGATCCTTTCTTATGGGAAAATTTCCTTGTTTATACTTTGAAATTGATAAGAAGACTTTGAAGGTTGGACACTAGAGGGCACCAGGTGGCTACCTCAAAAACTGGACTTTGACTATTTGAAGAGAGGAATAGGGGGATCTGTTTAAATAGAAATGGAGATATAAATATAAAAGGAAGAATTCTTCATTCCATACCTCAGCCCATTCTCTATACGGCTATCTCTAAGCCCTCATCTCTCCATATTAATCAGAAGAAGTCCAGTAAGGGTTATCAGAAATAACAACATAAGTATTGCAAACTGTATCTATTACACCCAATTTGAATTTGATTAATGGTGCAGGAAGTCTTAGAACTATTTAACTTTGTAGTAGAATCAGAAGGTTTTATTGAAGCAGAATGTTAATGTTGGTTATACTTGGTAGGGATGAAGGGGCAGGTCCCCCCGCCCATCTCTTTCTTTCTTTCTTTCTTTCTTTCTTTCTTTCTTTCTTTCTTTCTTTCTTTCTTTCTTTCTTTCTTTCTTTCTTTCTTTCTTTCTTTCTTTCTTTCTTTCTTTCTTTCTTTCTTTCTTTCTTTCTTTCTTTCTTTCTTTCTTCCTTCCTTCCTTCCTTCCTTCCTTCCTTCCTTCCTTCCTTCCTTCCTTCCTTCCTTCCTTTCTTTCTTTCTTTCTTTCTTTCTTTCTTTCTTTCTTTCTTTCTTTCTTTCTTTCTTTCTTTCTTTCTTTCTTTCTTTCTTTCTTTCTTTCTTTCTTTCTTTCTTTCTTTCTTTCTTCCTTCCTTCCTTCCTTCCTTCCTTCCTTCCTTCCTTCCTTCCTTCCTTCCTTCCTTCCTTTCTTTCTTTCTTTCTTTCTTTCTTTCTTTCTTTCTTTCTTTCTTTCTTTCTTTCTTTCTCTTTTTCTGCACTTTTTAATTTTTTTTAAATGTATCTCTGTACTATGTAGTTGTACTGGTTGTATCTGTATAATATAATATTTAATAAATGTATTGAAAACAAAAACAAAAATGGAGGGGATGGCAAGTTGCAAGAACAGAAGAATCTTCTGACAGAGAATCAGGCTGATTTCACAGAAAGTTCAACTACTATTCCAGTATTTAATAAGGAAATATGAAACATTAAACCTCTTCCACAATCTCCCTGTATGAGCTTTTACTGATTTTAAGTCAGTAGTTTATCAAGATAAATTCTGGGAGAAACTGGAAGCCTGCTTAGCTGACTGATATCTGCTAGTTCTAATTTGTATTTTTCAAGAGAATTAAACAGGGCTGTAGTCCCATGATTGTTTAACTTTTATATAAATGGCTTGATAAGTTGCTTAACAAATTTTAACTCTCACCCTCCTAAACTGAGAGAGACTTCCATTATATACAGATAATGTGGTTACATTATCTAGGACTCTTACATGAGACAGCCCATGTGCCATTCTACAAGAAAGATAAATTGAAAATGAATGATCAAAATACTAAATTCATGAGTTTTGCTTGGAGGCCCAAGAATCTTACAGAAATATTTGGGGGTGATTTTTCATACATCATATTACACTATTCAAGGTGCTCAAAAGAGTTCATATTCCATCCTTACATTCTTGCAAATAAAAGGGGATGATTATATACCTGCTGCTGTCAAATTACTGAAAGTACAAACACTAACAGAGATACTCTATGACACAAAACTAGGTCCCATCTGAATTTTTAGATCAGCATTTCAGGTTCCCTGATGTGTCACAAATACTAGACTTTAGTATTTAGGTTACAGTATGGATGTCTGCACTAAACTGTTAGCTACACATTTGGTTGGTTCTCCCCGCCCCCCACTTCTAGTTGTAGCCCTCCATACTTGAAGGATGGATTCTAGTGTGCTTAGAAGCTATTCCTAGCAGTGAAATTAGGCACAGATATGCAGTAACATCTGTGGCACACCTTATACAATTTGAAGTATTCAAATGTAGAAGGGCCTTTACTGTTCCATGGTCAAATGCCTTCCCTTTGATTGCTGTGGAGTGAAATATCCCATACGTGAATTATTTATGTCTTATAAGTCTGAAGACATTGATTCTATTAAACATGTTCTCCTTCAGTGTTCAAAATATTCCTACCTCCCCACTATTGGAATGGTTTCCTGATTATACAAGTCAGACTTGTATCTTTTTTTTTTTTTAAGTTTTAGACTATAATACTTCTGTAAGATAGGGGATGCAGTGGCACAGCGGCTTAATGATGCTGAAAGTTGCCAGCCAGAAATGGTCGACACTTCAGCAATTCAAGCCCAACTCTGTGTGGCAGAGTGAGCTCATGTCTCCTCCCCAGCTTCTGCCAACCCAGCAGCTACTGTGAGTAGATAAATGGGTCCTCTTACCCCAGTGGGAAGAAAAATGCTGGTGGCGCCTTGCACGGGAGACGGGAGCAGTTGCCGGTAACGCGGAAGCCACGCATGCCCGAAAAAGGCATGAAGCAACAGAAACCCCGCCCCCTGCACTCGCCAGCTGGGCTCTGGTCTAGGAAGGAGGCTCTGGCAAACCACTTCCAAAACAATTGCCTTGAAAACTGCATGGACTCGTCCAGGCAGTCGCCGCAGAATAGGTCACGACTGAGTGCGGATTAAAAAAAAAAACTTCTGCAAGATATAAACATGCTATGTTTTGTGCTGTAGCACGTAAAGCCTGCTAAGAATTCACCACCAGTAAGAGCCAGCAATTGATGATAAGTTGGTAGATCACAGGGAAAAATATAACCATACCAATACTTTTATGTCTAGGTCCCATTAACTAAGTCATATAGGTTTAAATTTTCATTTCTATCCATCTTCATTATATCACAAGTGTTATAGTCTTAATATTAATATTAATTATGATCCCCACATACATTTCAAATTATATTCATGGTTTTGTGCTAGTAATACTAATCTTTTATTTGTTTGTTATTTGTTCTTTTCTAGATTTTACAGCTTAGTTTGCTACGGCAGTAATTTTTAGATGTTATCTTACACATCTATTAATATTTAGAACATGTGATGTTTTTATGTTTCATCTTCTCTGTTTTATGTAGTCTTTGCATTAATAATTAATGACATTTATAATAATAATGTTAATTCTTTAAACTTTATAGTCTAGAATGATATAGTTACTGGTTGCAGTTTCCACAGTTTTATGCTCTCTGATATACTAGTCTGTGACTAGAAGAAAGGATGCAGCATCATTATTATTATTATTATTATTATTATTATTATTATTATTTTACATGCTACATTAACCTATGATGAGTTCACACAGCATGCTAAATCAAAGATCTACATTATAGCTTAGAGAAAGAAATATGTACTGAATCAGTATCACAGGGGTGTCCAGATATGTTGGTTTATAACTCCTGTAACAGTCAGTCAGCATGGTCTATACTAAAGGAATAAAGTAATAGTCCAAACTATCTACAACACATCAGGCACAACGTTGCTATAGCATCCGACTTAAAATACTCCAGAAACTTGATCTCAGGAAATTATATCCAACTATTTATTCAAGCTATTCCAACATTTTGAAGGGCTGTGTTGAAGCTCTGATCAGAATGTCCCATCAAAGCAATTCTGTAGATAGAAATCCATTAGGATGCATCAGTTGAATCAGATGGCTGCAAAAATCTTTCATACTCTTGTAAAGCACTTCTCAGATTCAAATACTTTTTTTTTTTTTGGTGTATATGTGCTGCTGCTGCTGGGATTGTTAAGGGTGATTCAGAATATTGCAATGTCAATGTAGATATGGAGAATATTTGGCCATTGAGTGGTGCAATGAGATTTGAGACATTGGCATGAATCACCAGCCAATTAATTTTATCACCAATCTGCATATCAGAATTGTAAGACTATCTGCATCTCTGGGAGAAAAAAACGAACATTTCTTTGGATTCAGTGAACTTTCTCAGTTCTCCACTTATTTAATGTGTGCAACCACAAACATTTAACTTTGCCTCTCTTGTGCTAATGGATGGTGAGGTCATTTCTGCACTAGTTATTTATAGTTTTTTCTAGAGTTGTCCAAACATCATTATGCAAAAATGACAGTAATGCGGGCAGGCTTTATATCATTTCAATGGCTGTCTGATGCTATGAGGACAGTGTAAGTCACCAGTGCAGAAATGATCTTAGACATTGATGCTGGCTTGCCAACACAAGTTCAAATGCAACTCAGATATCAGCACTCTGATAAGGCTGACTTGTTTAAGAAGCATTCTTGGCTGAAACCTTACTTTTAAAACCTACACGACTGGGACAGATTTAAATCTCTTGACAGCAAATAAATGGTTGCTAGGGTAAGATGTATAGGTGCTAGGCCAAACATTTACTGCTTTTAAGAATAGGGGAGGTGGCAAAGCTATAAATTCTGCTTACTCTTTCATTAGCAATAATAATCTTCCCTCCCCCACCCCCAGTTGTATTGATGTTACAGCTAGGAAACTATTTGCATGAGGCTGATGCCAATATTATTGTTTTATCTGATACATATGTCTGCATGCATGTCTGAAGTTAAAATTAAGTTGTAGCTGATTATCAAATCCCATTTAGCTGTCCTGGTGTCAAAGGCTCCAAGAACAAGTATCTACTGAAGCATTTAAGAGAATAAATATGTCAGGAAAATGGCACTGAGTAGACAGAAAGTGCTATTCACCAGCAACGTATCTTAAAAACAAGGGGCTTTGACAGCCTTTAGCTTAAGTTAGTGTGGTGTATTTTAACTTCCCCCCAACATGCTTTCCATTTTCCTCATTAATTACTGCATTTGCTGGGCTGTGCAAAAGAGATTGTTGTTAAATTATGCATTACAGATTAATGAATCTTTTTGCATCTTGAAGTAAATAACAGACGACTCTATTCAGCTTCACTGCATTTGGATCATCTGCTAACATCTTGATAGCTGTTTGTGGAATATATTTGTTTAAAATATTCAATGGTGAAAATCTAGGAGAGGTGTATATTTGGTCATTTTAAGTCATGGTCCAAAGACCATTGTTTAAAAATGATGTGCTGGGCCCTTCATTTTCTTGCTAACAATGACAGACTTTGGAATGGCTCTTCCTTCTTTCCATCTGAAACAGGTAATAAGAAACCTGTGCTGAGACATTGCAAATTTGGATTTCAGGCCCAAATGGGCTGCTGATGAAAATGGCAATTGTCTATTTGCCAGTTCTGTATATATAATATCTTGATACGTTACACATAATATACTCATGATACCATAATATACTCCACCATTAGTAGCAGCTACTATAGCATCTGAGGACTCAGAACATCCATAAATATACTTTTCTGCGGCAGCTGAAACCCTTATTGTCATTGTAACCCTTATTTGGTACTATATGCTAAGTGAAGCTATTTGGGATGGAGAAAATGATATATACATACACAGACACAAGCAAATACATATGCATATTTAAGTTAACCCTGTTGGTATTGATATCTATCTATCTATCTATCTATCTATCTATCTATCTATCTATCTATCTATCTATCTACCTACCTATCTATGGTTAAGGACATGGCTATTTCAGATATGCTTTCTATGTGTTTTCTAGTGTGCATGTCATGAACATTAAAGAATGGCTGGAGTTTTGATTGTACTATTATGGCCACCATCTTGACTTATTTGACCACAGCTTCTGGACACCTCTGCTAATATATGTGTGTTTGTGTGTTAGTTTTCAAGATGATACATTAAACCGAGATATACTAATCCTACAAAATATTTCCATATGATAGCTAAACAAAATTCAAATGCCAAAAACTATAATTGAATGAAAAAAGGAAATTAAAATGTCTTAGCGTATGGAATGGAAAGTCACTGATTTGGTATATAGTACAAATATATGAGACATTTTTCAGTGTAGCAATTTACATTTGTATTTCATAGGAGTAAATCCAAGCCCCTTTTTTCACCATAGAAATTAATTATATGATTGTCCCCTTCATTTATATAAGTGATTGAATGAAGTGATAAATGAAGTGATCCCCTTCATTTATATATATGATTGTCCCCTTCATTTATATAAGTGAATAGTACATAGTATGATTTGTTACCTAAAATATATATACCACCAAGCTTAACTAAAACCTGAAGATTTAGAAAGAAAAGTAGAAAACTACTCCCTGTCCTCCCGCCCCCAAAAGGGGATATTTCTAATTCAGCATCACAAATATTACTAGAACTGAGATCCAGACTTTGAATAGCTGATTCTTCAAAAATCTTCTGCCTCTGTAAATGCAGGCCGTTTCTTTTTTCCCACTGTAAAGCTTTAAAAATTAAAATAATACCTGGCTCATTACCAAAAGAATTTGGACATTTTTTAATAAGCTCTTATAAAAAAGGAACCAAACCAAATTCAGCATTTCTTAAATTTACTAGAAGCTGAAAATAGATTTCTGAATGTAAAAACTTGCAGTTGGTCTTTAGGCAAATTGCCTCTGCACCATTGCCCATAGTTCACTTCCTCTAGCAAGTATACAATCTGGCTATAAGAGAAAAAAATAAAAATAAAAAAATAGCACATCCAGATTCCAAGGACATTTGCTAGATACAGAACAGTCAATTTTTACGGGTACGATTCCAATTCATCTTAAAAAAATCATAAACAGTAATATTAAAAATACATATCTATTTTCATTAGACGCTTTCTAACATACACAGCAAAGAGGAAGAAAATATGGCTGTAGAAAGAGAGAGCATGTGGAGTGAGTGAGGGAAAGACCACAATGCGGTCAACCATAAGTGGTGAATGGGAAGAAGATATATACAACAGGCGACTGTACAAGCAAGGTTTCAGTCCATTCTAGAAGAGATGCCAGGAAGAAGAAAAGCTTTTTTAAAAAACTTTGTTTTGATTTTTAAATGTAAATGCCATCATCGTCACTGGTGCTGCAGCCAGAGATATTAGGGAGGAGAGAGAGTGTTCAAATCTTCCAGATGACTTGCAGCCCATGATGTGCAGAGGGTGAGGCTTTGCAATGCTATGTCTGCCACCTTGCAGACATCCCTGGCTTCATCTCCACCTCGATAGAAGTCACAAGTCAACTTCCGCGAAATCTGCAGGAGATTCTGTTCTGCATCTCTAAAAGCAATCCTCCCAAAGCTTAGCATTTGCTTATGCCCCCCAAAGAGGTTCAACAAGTTATCTTAGTCATATCACAAACAGATGGGCTATGTAGAGATTGCCTAAGCAAAGTGTGTACTTTTATTGCAGAAATTAATCCAAATAGTACTGAGTTGATTGTGCTTCCATATTATTTAGGCAAGTTAATCCAAAGAAAAACTGTCCAATTATCTTCCTTACCAGTAGGAAATCTAATTTCAAACTTTATTCTCAGCATGTTTCAGTATCTTCAAAGAAGTGCCATTCTAGCTTCCAATCTACAACACAAGGAGTGTTGCAAAGTTGCAAATTTCCAATGTTTAAAATTCATATTACCTAGCATACCTGCACACAGCCTCAATGTATAACAGATCCCTAAATATAATATTTTAATTACAACTGAGCCTAAATATTTACCCTTCCATATGAGTGTGCCCTAAGTCACAAAGCATCATACACCTTGATGTGATGGAGTGTATTTCTTCCCTTAATCTACAATGGCAATATAACAAAGCTGAGACTTCATCTGAATGAAATAAGTGAAATAAGTACCAACATTTAGTACTTATTTCATTCAGATGAAGTCTCAGACTCCCATTATATATCAGTAGGACCCCATGAAGCTCTTATAACATTCAATAGCAAAAATATGTGAGTATTCAGAAAATCTGAAAGGGAGTGAACATTTTCTCACAGAACTATACACCTTCAATCCTTCCACATTCTTGCAAATGTCTGAACAGATTTAAACTGGCATTTGCCATTGGAATGCACACTCAAAAATGGGTTAAAACCAAGTCAGGTTTTCTGAATATGATCCCTGTGCTTCAAAAGATACTGTCTGCTGAATTTCTGGTTAAAGTTTTGGAAAATAATTCAGCTTAAGATTTTGGAGAACAATATAAACACATGCCAAAAATACAATGGTCTACTCAAAGTCCTCATCCTCTACTCTAGTTCAGTTGACTACTCCAAAGCTTTTGATTGTATCAATCATTTTTGATTTGGGAAATTTGGAAAGCTATAGGTATAGCCAAGCATCCCTCTGATCAGAAATCTCTACAATACTCAGGAGGTTACAGTAAGAATAGAATTTGGTAATATCAAATGGTTTAACATCAGAAAAAGGAATCATACAGGGCTACATTTTTTCACCATCCCTGTTCAGTTTATACCGTGAATGCATTATACTTTATACATCTGGAGGAACTGAAGACTGGTGTCAATATCCATGGAAAGAATGTCAATATCCTGAGATTTGCAGAAGACACTAAACTGATTACAAGAAGAAAAAGAGCTAAGAATGATCATTCCAAATGTAAAACAGGAGAGTGAAAAGACTGAGCTTTCTTTGAACATCAAGACAACAAAGATCCTGTCTACTAGAAAATTAGAGGAATTTAAGATGAAGAAGAAGCTAACAGTGCATGAAATGGGTAGACAGAGAACTGAAGCTATAGGAACATACGTGCAAGAACTGTGTAATACAGTGAGAGAGAGGACAGCTTGTAGAGTTTTTAACTATACAGGCACCAGGAGTCAGCTACAAAGTGATATATCATTTTATAACTACCATTTTATTAATAAGACTTTACTTTTTGCAAATGTTCTATAAAAAATTGTCTAATTCCTGACTTTTTCTGTGTTATAGAAAATTTATATATACATATACATATACATATACACATATATATATATATATAAATATATATATATATATGTATATGTATATGTATATGTATATGTATAATATATATATAGAAAAAGTAAATGACAAAACAGATTGCTGTGTCAAAAGAGTCTTAACTACAAATTAATTAATTACAGCAGGGGTTCTGTTTTACAACTCATTAAAATATGCTGAGCTACAGTTCCTGGAGTTTTGCCTAAGCTATTCCTCAGGAATTTTATACTTCAACATTTCTTGTTTGCTATAATAGATAAACCACAGAGTTATTGCTTAAAATTATTACAGTACTTTTATCTTATACTTCCTGTAATTTACTTCTAAATGGATGTCTATCCTTTATTTTAATTGCTTGGTTTTAAAAGTACCAAGTTATTCACCCCTCCGGGGGTGGGGGGAACTGGAGTATTTTTGTATGTTGATTTCCTTGAAGTCTGTGTAACTTATTGAATAATATTTCAATAATGAACTGTATTTCCTGACTCCTATCGTCTGAAGTGCACCTATTAATTTATCATTAACAGTATCTGGCTTTTATAACATCATTTCTGTTGATTCATCATAATTGGTCTGTAATGAATAGTAAAAAAGAAAATAAAAGATGCATACAAACCTAAAGTTAAAAAGAATATCATTAAATATGTAGTTTCCAGTTTCATGATTGTGGGGGGAAAAAAATAAAAAAAGATAGAGATGAGTGGTTGTCTTAGCAACCTCCTGGATGCTTCCACATTCTCCTGAAAATACTAAGATCTTAGTATTAAGAAATGTTCCAAGGGATGTCTTGGAGCAGTGTCAGGAAGAAGACTGTCCATCCATCTGTCCATCCTTCTGTCTGACTGTCCATCTGTCTGTTTGTCCGTCCACCTGTCATTCTGTCCATCTGTCTGTCTGTCTATCTGTCTGATGGCTGATGGACAGACAGATGGATGTTTGATTAGAGAAAAGACAAAATCTACATTTATTGAGGACTTTTTGCATAAGGCAGGAAAAAAATGAACTTATGAACTATGGTTTTGATGATTAGATATGACAGATTATAGAAAAAAGAGAGTTATGATGTAACTTTAGAGAAAGAAGTAAATTTACAATTGTACATGTCACTGCTGTAAAGAAGATCAGAAGCCACTTCTTTATATCTTTTTTCTTTCTTTTCTATTTTTCTTCTACCTTCTCCCTTTTTTTTCTTTTTGCACTTTAGCTTTCTCTTTTATTTCATCCTTTTTCTTTTTTCTATCTTATTCTATTTTAGTTTGCATTAATTTTTACTCTTGTTTTTAAAACTTTCAATAAAATTATATTAAAAAAAGAAAGAAAAGAAAAACGTCACCAAACTTAAGTCCAAGTGGAAATGGTTTAGAACGTAATTTAGGATTTTCCTATATCACTTTGTTCATACTGATAGAAGGGTTTTATATTTCTAATTATGAAGTTTGGGGGCTATGATGCCCTTTTTGTCAGCCTGAAGCGGTTTGCTTTTTTGGCTCAACGTGGCAGTCAGGAAAGCAAATAACGAGGGACTACAGAGGCAGCTTGTTCTGCAGGTGGAGTGAAAGTGCTCCTTATTTCCATTTATGTGATCTTCAGTTCTGACCTGCTGTACCTATGATATTTAAACTATGGGTCTGTCATGCACAGCACTTGACAACCTTATTAAATTCTTGTTGGTTGTATAGGAGGGAGAAAAAGGCAATAACAAAACATTACATTGAGAGATGTGCTAGCTAGCAACCTTTCACGTGTTCTTAAAATTTTCTTTCTACTTTTTCGATACTATTCGATTTGCTTAACTTTGCTTCATAGAATTGTCCATTAGACATGGAGATATAAGGCATGCCACAAAAGCAATTCAATAGATGAAGCAGATGTCTCTTTTATTGTAAGATTACTGTAACAGAATCTTGCATGTCTGAAAGCGCTTCTCCTCTCCCTTACTTTTATTTTCCCAAAAACTAGGGAGGGTTCCTTCAGAGACACTTCCCATGCACCCTTTCTTTCTGTGGGCTGAGATACTTTTTGCATGGCAGTCATCTAGGCAGCAGCTCTTCTTCCTGTCTCCCAAGGTCATTCCCACAGCCCATTACATGACCCAGTAAACCTTATGATTCAGGGATGGCCAGAACACACAAAAATATATGTTTGTTTGTGTATCAGACTCTTAATGAAGAGTCATTCTCTACGTTTCTAAGTAATGGTTAAGTGCTGATTAAGACTAGAAGTCTCCAGTTCAGTTCCTTATTCTCCATCTGACTTTGTGTCGGTCATAATTCCTTAGCCCAACTTACCTCAAAGAATTAATGTAATGATGAATTGGGGAGAAGAATAAAGCAGTATCCTTTATCTATCTATCTATCTATCTATCTATCTATCTATCTATCTATCTATCTATCTATTTATTTAATAGACTTGAGCTCCTACAGAAATGTTGGGATGTAAATACAGTCAAATACACAATGTAAAATTAAAATAGACCATTATCTTAATGCTTGGAATGAAAGAGAAAAATAAGACAACCAGTAATAAGGAGGATGGAATGAATTACCATGGTGATGAGTGCACTCTCAGAAGCTCTGAAGGACCAGGTTTGGGAGGAATCATCTTGGAGAAAATTTTTGTTGCCCCCACTGACCTGATAGCATATAATACATGAATTTATGATGCTAGGCCAACACAGTTTTCACCTTTTTCCTACCTTTAATTTAATCTGTGTTATCTTGACCTGGGTCCCACACTTTTTCGCTATATTTCTTCAACTTATTTGACTGTTTTAGTACATTTGTGCCATGTTCTTACTTACTTTCTATTCCAAACATTGCTGTGTTTAATGCTACAAAACAACCTGAGAACGAAAGGGAAGAGAGGAAGAGATTAATACACTAAAAATTAAACAGGGACTCTAAAATATTTGTATTCTGCAATAAGTGAAAAAGAATGTATTCTGATACAAATCTAATTCCTTCACTTCTTTGTTCATGACGGTGGAAGCAAGGGGCCAAGATGGCAGATGTGACCATGTGTACCATGGGGCGGGATTTCAAGTGCATGAATGTGTCTACCATCTTAGTCTAATGCTCCCTCCCCTTATAGATGCCCCTGCTTCTTTGAAGAGGCCCTCTACAACTCCAGTCAGGTACTACGGCAGGGGTGCAAAAAAAAAAAAAAAAAAAATACAACTTGAAAGCTACATGCAGCCCACAAGAATCTTGAGTAAAGGATGAGACTAAATATTTTCACTTTGGAGGAAGAGTTAGGGAATTTTAAGGGGACACTTAAGGCTTGTAGAGTGTCTTGTAGGATGTCTACAAGGCTTAAGATGCACATTTCACCCTTTAAAACTCCTGACACAACACATCCCAAAAAAGAAGTATTCAGTTTTGCTATATGGCCTAATCACATAAAACATGGTGTGGTCCTCAGACCAAAAAAGTGCACATTCCTGTATGATGGTCTCCTAGGGCTTGCCTGCAAAACCAATGATTGGTTTTGTCTTTTAAACTGTCTGTGATTGTAGACAATAAGAAAAAGCTGAAGGGCAGGATGCAGTTCATCAGTCTATAAAAGATACACAGACTTGACTTGCTAAGTTTTTATTGCTTCAATTTTGCTACATGACTTCTCAGTAACAGAAATCAGAAATGTTAGCTTCCCTTGCAAATTTGCTTCCTCTAATCTCTCTCTCACTCACTAGCTTTCAAATGCTGACATGAGTAATTTGGAACTAGAGGTGAGCAGGGAAAACAATGATAATAACTAGCCTTGGCTGATGTCAGTATTGAAACTGATAAATTGCAGATGCATTCAGTATGCCAGCTGGGAAAGTTTCTTGAAAGAAAGAAATATCTGAAGTGCTATGTCATCAAATAGCTCAAGAAGCTTAACTATTTAAATTAATTTTGTCTAATCTTGTTTGGATTAGAGATTTTTAATTCCTTGGTTAATATCATAGTAGTCCAGGTAATAAAATTTGATCTTCTTTTTTGCCAATTTTAAGATTTCCCACAACCTGGAATGCCAACTTTGTGTAAGTGATGGAACATTAAGTCTCAGCAATCACTGCTGCTCAAAAGAACTAAAGAGAATAATGGGATTATACACATAAGTGGCTATTATAGGAAGTCCATGGCTAAGGAAAGCTTAATTTGGAAATTCCGGTTCATTTTCATTTCTTCCACATCCCCCCAAATCTCCCTAGTCACATGAAAATATCTGCTTCTTGTAGCATAGATACCAAAGATCTTGACTACACCACTGTCACAACAATACATTTGGGTTATTTCCTTGTAGAGCAGTAATATATACTGCTCTAAAAGAAGCAGCTGGATAGCACAGTGATTATAGCACTGCCCTTTGACATGGGAGACTGGGGTTCAAATGTTGGCTGGTACCTACCTTACCAGTAGAGGTCCTTGGGCAAAGATCCACTAATGCTTTACCTGCCTACCTTGGATATGAGAGTCACATGAATTAAGAGAGTCATGCCAGTTCAGATGTCTGGCAATAAGTGGGCTATTGGAACAAAGCATACTGTACATGAATGAGATAAGAGACAAGAGAACCTGGAATTGATGGGATGCTACTACAACAGTAGACCAAATGAGAAGGGATATATGAAACATATTATGGAACTATGGATGGACAGCAGAGCCATCAACAACAGAAAATGAACAGTACTGGAAGAACATATGGGAGAAAGAGAAGACATATAACACCAGTGCAAAGTGGCTGCAGGACCTGAAAGCAGACCAAAGCAATCTCCCAGAACAGAAACTGGTCACCATCACAGTAGCAGACATCCAACAGCGGGTCAAGAACATGAAGAGCTGGACAGCACCTCGCCCAGACATGATCCACACCTACTGGCTAAAGAAACTAAGAGCAGTGCACAAATGAACCAGCTGCTAGCAGCAGTCTCCCACCCAGACTAGCTAACACAAGGAAGGACAGTGCTGACCATGAAAGACCCCCACGAGGGAACAGCACCATCCAACTACCAGCCAATAACCTGCCTCCCCACAACATAGAAAGTCCTATCAGACATCATAGCCATCAAGCTACAGGACCATATGGGCCAGTACATGAGCACAGCTCAGAAGGGCATTGGGAACAACACCAGAAGCTCAAAATACCAGTTGCTCATTGATAGAGCATTTGCCTGAGACTCAGGGTCTAGACAGATCAATCTGAGCACAGTCTGGATTGACTGCAGGAAAGCCTATGACTCAGTGCCACACATATGGATCTGTGAATGCCTGGCACTATACAAAGTCAACAGGACACTAAGGATCTTCCTCAAGAACTCAGTGGGACTGTAGAAAACAACACCAGAACTCAACTCAAGAAAGTTTGCACAAGTGGCCATCAAGTGCAGCTTATACCAAGGTGATGCACTGTCCCCACTGCTGTTCTGCAAAAGCTTGAATCTCCTCAGCCAGATAATCACAAGACTGGATACAGATACAAGTTCAAGAGTAGAACTACCATTAGCCATCTTCTCTACGTGGATGACATCAAGCTGTATACTAAGTGTGAACAAGACATTGACTCACTGATCCACCTGACATGGATGGACTAGAGAAGTGTGGCTGGATGGTAATAAAGAGAGGGAAGGTTAATTAAAATTGATGGGGTGGAACTACCAGTAGGCCACATAACAAATATACAGATGAGCTATAAGTACCTTGGATACCACAGTCACATGGGAACCATGATGAGGAGGCAAGGAAGACAGCAACATCCAAGTACTGCCAAAGGGTAAGACAGGCCCTGAAGAACCAGCTCAATGGGAAGAACATGCCATCAACATGTACGCCCTGCCAGTCATCAGATACCCTGCCGGTATAATGGCCTGGCCAAAGGAGGACATGGAGGCTGCTGATGTGAAGACCCGGAAGCTCCTCACAATGTATGGAGGTTTCTACCCCAAGTCCAACACCCAGAGACTGGTGGGAAAGAGGGTGGGTGGGGTCTGGTGAATATCATAGCCACTGTCCTGGATGAAACCCAGAGCATCCAGGAGTACATCAGTAAGATGGCACTCAAAGATGAGCTGCTGAGAGAATGCCTAAGGCAGCAGCAGACATGGGAGGAAGTTCAAGCAGAAGAAGTGCCATGGCAAGTGAAGACACTGCATGGGATTTACCATCAACAGATAGCTGAGGTGGCTGAGACTGGGAAATCCTATCAGTGGCTGGAAAGATCTGGACAGGAACATCTGCACAGTTTATGGTCTAGACCTTCCCAAGTCCAGATGGGAGATTCCATAGAAGGTCATGAGGAATAACAGGGCTAAGATCCTGTGGGAATTCCAGATACAGAAGAACAGGCAGGTACTGGCCAATCAACCAGACATCTTGATAGTAGACATGGACCACAAGACAGGGTTGATAATAGATGTAGCAGTGCCAAGTGACAGCAACATCAGGTAGAAGAAGTATGAGAAGCTGGAGAAGTACCAGGGCCTGAAGAAGGAAATAGAGGGGATGTGGAAAGTAAAGGCCAATGTGGTCTCAGTGGTGGTAGGAGCATTCAGGGCTGTGATTCCTAAGCTGGGAAAGGGGCTCCAACAGATCCCAGGAACAACATCAAACCTCTTGTCCAGAAGAGTGCAATGCTAGGAACAGTTAAGATACTGTGCAGAACCCTCAAACTCTCAGGCCTCTAGTAGGGAACTTCAGACTGATGAAGAAACATTCTAGCCATAAGGGTGAGAGGGGAAATAAAGAGATAGAGAGATAGAGAGATAGAGATAGAGATGATAGAGACAGAGATAGAGATTTATACACACACACACACACGTGTGTGTCTATATACACTGTGTGTATGTATATGTGTGTGTGTGCATGTGCATGTGTGTATGCATCTGTCTGTCTGTCTGTCTGTCTGTCTGTCTGTCTATCTATCTATCTATCTATCTATCTATCTATCTATCTATCTATCTATCTATCTATCTATCTATCTATCTATCATCTGCCCCTTATGTTGATGGTTTAACTCTTTCATTTCCTAAAGAGAGAGCCACCACAGTCTCCCTTGTACATTCAGAAAAATGTAGAGGAATAACTTAATTCCATCCAGTTTACTTAGGATGGGAAAATGATCAGTGTAGTGAAGGTACAACAGGAGCTTTTGTTAAGCATCCTATAACTCCCTTAGATCAGCTCATGTTTCTGCTTGATTTGTGGATCAATTTCCAGAAGGGTATGATCTCAGGAATATCAGTCCTTCATGCTCAGCTTTGACATAAACTCTAGGCTATATATTTACATACTTTGTATGCATGCTGAAATATATCTACTCAATTTACTTGTTAATATTATTATTCTGAGTAGTTCCCCTTCCACATTGATCCAATTGCCTTATTTAAATGGGGGGATGAGATTCTTCCCAGGTATGGTGTGCTTATACTATAAATGTAATGCAATTAATTTAATCATGAAGTAAGTTCCATTAAATTCTAGAAGTTGATCTCTCAGCATAGATAATGCCCTGTTTCACACTAAGGCTAAAGCATAATGTGATTTGTGTGGTTTTGGCTTAGCATCAAATAAAAACTCACACATTATATTTTGTTTTCTTTGGGAATGAGGCCACAAAGTTTTGGTCAAAAATCCCATAGTATTATATGTGAACCAGTGCAAAGTATCTCTTATGTGATTCTTAATCCAGAATAATTATTCCACCTACCTACCTACCCACCTACCTACCTACTATTTCAAGGTATCAGTCTAGAAACCAGAAAAATGTGACTCCCACCTTAAGCACAAAGCCACCTGGGTGACTTTAGGTCAGTCATAGTCCTTCTCAGCCCTAGGAAGAAGGAATTAGCAAGTCGCTTCTGAAAATATTGCCAAGAAAAATGCAGAGACTTGTCGAGGCAGTCACTAAGAGTCAAAACTGTCATGAAATTACAAATTTATTCTCCTTTTGTTTCATAAGGGTTATTCTAAGGATAGCTTTATTGCATGAATGACATTCTCTACATATATTTTCAGAACATTTATATTCTTGTTCTTCAAAAGCTGAGATTTTGGCACTGCAACATTTCTTCCAGCATTTCTGTAAGCTGGAAATTGAAGCATATAACAACTAAGGATCTCTCTCCATGTCTGAAATCATAAATGATAATTTGTTTGTAAACAAAGTTGAAAACACTAGGGAATAGAGACTACATTTATTTCCTGGCAGAACACTTATTGTTAAGATGCTGGTGGGTGGCTCTTCCATGATAAAACTAGTCTGACATTATTTACAAGGACTGATAAAATGCTTCTGAAGAGGACAAATGAAGTACCTGTCTAAGAAGGGTCTCTGTATAAGAACAGTACTTCATTGATGGCTAGCGTTTTACAGGTTCAGTCAAGGCATATCACTTTGTGTCAAATGATAGGGCATACAGGACACAGCATGATTTGAGGTGATGCAGTGCTGTATCTTAGAAACAGGTTTTCACTCACTTTAAGTGCTTCCAATCATACTGTGATTATCCAATTTTTAAGTTTATGTTTTGATTATTTTTTTAAGCATGGTTGTATTTTTGGTGTTCTTTTCTTTTTTCCTTTTTTTTTTTTACAATCTCATTAGGGTATAAATTATAGGGTTACCATGTGTCTTAGAATATATTATAAATCATCGACAAAATGAGGCAATTTGGAATGCATTTTATCTGTTGAGCAAAGATGACACAGTCTCAGTTCTGTTTCTGATTTAATATCTTTAAAAGAACTCCAGTGGACTTTGGATCTCAGGGGGAGAACATCATGCCATGAACCCCAAAAAGACTAACACAAAACACAATCTCTTTTGGCTTTTGCTCATATAATATCTTGGTGGAGAGAAGAAGCATTGGATCCAAGGACTTATTGATCCATCTTCAGAATAACTCTTGTGATTGCTGTAATTACAGTTGTTGGCAGAGTGCAAGATTGTTGGGATACAGACTTATATATTTACTGACATCAAAGTCACACTGTATTTTTGCCAAGACCTCTTTTTGAAGGGCTCTGTGACAAGAACAGTGTTGCCAACCCTTGCTGATGGTCCAGGAGAATATAATGGTCAATGGTATCAAAAGCTGCCCAGAGTGCTCTCTCATCCAAGTCCCACAACAGCTCACTGATGAGACCATCTAATATGGCTTCTGACCCATCAGGCTTAAGCCCTTACTGAAAAGGGTCCAGACAGCCTACTTCCTTCAGAGCTCTTCATAACTGTTGTTTCAGACACAATTTCAACAACTTTTACCCAAAAGGGGAGACTGGAGGTTGGATGATAACAGTTCGGGGGGGGGGGCACAACCCAGGCTGGATCTCTCCTTGGCAGCTTGTACAAGGGGCAGTGAACAGGTGGCATGTCTCATCTCAGTAAGGATTCTGTTCACTTTCTTGGGAATAGCACAACTCTTCCCAGATAGCATCATAAGATGTCACTAAAGTCAAGTCTTGGATTTTGTTTGAATTGGAGGAATTTTATTTGCAAAGTGCTAACCTATCTTTTGATCCATCTTTCTCTAGGAAGGTTTGGGCCAATAAAGGATGCAAGAAGTAATTTCTATTTGCTACATTTATCAGTTTCATTTAAGCCCAAACTTTGCCAGGCACCCATACCAGTTAGATTTAATACATTCTGCCAGAACAGAGGAAGTCACTGCTCAAGGAGAATCCTGTCAAAACCTCTCAACACCACCATGTTCTACAGGTCTACCAGGCTGCCAGGTGAACTGCCATCCAGATAATAACTGAGATAGATCATTCAAATAGTTTCTATGTCTCTGCAGAGATGACTGGTGCTGGTTAATTTCCTAGTCACCAGAGCACAATTTATCCATGACAAGGGTTAATTCTTATACAGTATCTCCATACCACCAGATCATCTGTTGAATGCTCTGATTTATTATATGATTCCCACCTTGCACCCAGCTTGGGATGACTTTTGACAAGCTTATGTTCCAAGGCCGGCAGACCGAAATCTCTTGTGATTCAGAATTTTATTGAATCCTATGCACTTCCCAACCAGATACTGCCTCTTTTTGCCAGGAAAGGGCATTTCAGTTCACTATTTTCCCCACCTTACTTCCCAGTTAGACGGGGGGGGGGGGGGGGGGACCCTAAAGAAAGGCTTTCTTAATTCCCAATCCAGTAGTTCTTGCCTGAATACCTAGCCTATAACACTTTTTTTTAGCTCTATTAATTCCTTGCTGATCCCCATGGATTCATTTGCTATTTCACTTTCAGGTGGTTCCTGGGGTTATATTATAGCTGATTTTAATTTCCTATCAATTGAATGATCTTGGACCATCCAATGATTAGTTAAGTTCACAGACTGGATTCAGACATGGTTCCAGTTAACAATGCTAAGCCATAAAACATGGTTTAGAAACCAGAAGGGCTGGATTCAGGCAACATGAGAAACTAAAACCAGTAAGACCACACTATAATTTAATACCATATGTGAACTATATCATTAGGTTCACATATCATATGAAGCCATGGCTTGTTTAATGACATTTCACTGGGCACAACCAATTTGTTTAAAAATCACCTTGTTTTGGCTAATCCCAAAGAAACCACACTGCACCTTAGTCTGAGATTATCCAAGTACAAGAAAAATCATGTAAACTATTGTGAGCTGCTTGCTGGAGGGATAACAGACAAATATTATAGACAAAGAGAACATAGAAAGTTATTTGTAGAAAGACACATTGGAAGCACCCTCATACAAAGTCAAACCAAAGTCTAACCCAGCATTGGTTATACTGACAGGCAGATTTCCATGGCTTCAGGCAAGAGTTTGATACGAATAACCAGACTCTGGGACTTCTAAACATTAAGTCTGTGCTTCTTCACTGAGGTATGGTGTTTCAACAGTGGATTACAGTTTCATTTAATATCCATAAACAAATACTATAGAAAGACATAAATATGGAGCCATTATCTAACTACACATCATGTGCACTTTCATTTCTCAGGTCAGTGCTGCCTGCAATGCAAATAAAGATGCTCGCAAATATTTCAGCAAGAATGATTCATGAGAAGCAGCGTGTGGGAGGACAGAACACACTTGACAAGGACCCTTTTTTCAGATATGCTCCTTCACTTTTTTTTTTTTTAAACCTGATGGGAAGAGTTATTAAAAACAAATTAAATATAAGTGCTATTAAACTTTTAAGCCTGACACATCTGACATTTACTTCTACATCCCCAGAGATTTCTTCAGGAATCTAACTATTATTCTACATGTGCATTCTTTCAAAGCTACCCTTTTCATAATCATGATAAAAAAGCTGTCTCCTTAAAGGTGGGGAGCACCTAGTGAACTCTGACAATGAATAGCAATGGAACACTTCAGGTGATGCAGCGATGCTTATTAAAATGAATCACATGTACCTCTCTGTCATTCGAAGTGTACTTTAATCAGTGGTATCAGATAGGCAATACAGGGCATTGTGGAAAAAAAAAAGATGAAAATTGGGACACATTACCATAGATATGTATCAAGAACTAGTAAGGCCTCAACAGGTGAATTATGTATAATTTTGCACATCCTGCTTTACAAGGAACATTGAAAGATACAAGATAGGGCAAAAGGAATAGATAATTGGCCTCTGGAACTAGAACTAGGAGACTTGGAGAAAATTAGGTTTATATTTAGCGTGGATGGGAGAAGAAGAGATAAAAGTGGATTGATGCATATAAAAGGATAAGAGATGTGGAGAGATTGTTATGAAAGTGTTCCAGTGAGTAATCATCACCAGGGGAGAAAATTGGATGCCTAAAAGTGAAAAGTCCAGAGGATAATATTAAAAAAAAAAAAGTACAAAAGTTACCTTTTAATATGTTGGAATCAGACGAGTCTATTAACGAAAGGACCCAAATGTGTTCACAGTCATATCAAATCCAGGAAATTATTTATTTCTTCTTCATCCAGAGAACAATTACCTTGGGGGATTTATTACTTCATAAAATAGAGGTGGCAAGCAGCTTAGACAGCTTTATAGAAAGGTAAGACAAACAACAGAGGGTTAATTCTTCTGGGAGTATTTAACTATGACAAGCTGAGGACCTTTCCATGTGTGGAGTTTAGTATTTTTGGAACTCTGAACAAAGTATAATTTTATGCAAAACTACAGTAAGCTCAGGGTTTTAGCTGAGTTTCAAGGAAGGAAGGAAGGAAGGAAGGAAGGAAGGAAGGAAGGAAGGAAGGAAGGAAGGAAGGAAGGAAGGAAGGAAGGAAGGACAGACACACATCTGCTTGAGATGTTCAACTAGTGTAGTTCTTTTGAAATTACTTCTCTATCTTGTATCTTATCTTTCACCACCCTATAAAGTTAGAGTACCTTTTATTACTAATACTCCAAAACAGGATGATATACTCCAGTCAAAATAAATCCCTTTGAAGTGTCAAAAATGTTTTTCATGCATTTGTTAACTTTATGTTTAACTCTTCTCTGCAGAAAACAATGGATTCCAAAATATTCAACTTTGGATAATACTGTCAATATTTATTACTAGGCTTACTCTGCATTCTTCTTTGAAGTAAACCCCAGTAGAAATAGTGAGACTTAACATGAAGTCTCAGGACGCATTAGCAACATTGAAGATGGTGGGATCTATGTCTGAGAAAATACAGCTAGAATGGCATTGTTGAAATGATTTTTTTTCTCCCCAAAAGAGTGACACTTCAGAATTATGTTCTAATTTTTTCTTCTATGGGTGCATTTGTATTATCTACATCTTGCTTTGTTTACCATGAGTGGCCATAACATTACATTCACTTTTTCTTTGTTTTCCTTTCTTTCTTTATTCTGTGAATCTACCCTTGTGGAATTTTTCCCTATTATATCACTTTTTAAGAGCCATTTTGTAGCCAGGCCAATAAACATTAATGGTTTCCTCACTATTGTTAAAAGTTCTTAACAGAAGCACAGCCTCTTGTAAAGAACCATGGATGAAATGAATTATCATGATAGATAGTTCTGGCTTAGCTTTGGGGAAAAAATAAAACATTAATTAGGTTTCTGTAGCTAATTTCTGATAAAGCTTTAATTAGATTTATATAGCTAGTTTCTATAGAGCAAGATTTAGCAATCTGACAAATAAAGGAAAGCACACAAGTTAGTTTCATTTTATTTAGGGTCCACATCATGAGTTGTTCTTGTTGTTGTTATCTCACCAACCCTACATGGAGATCAGGCACACAGTTCCAGCATTTCAATCCTCACACAGCCCTCTGATGTATGTGTGTGTGTGTGTGAGAGAGAGAGACAGAGAGAGACAGAGAGAGACAGAGAGAGAGAGACCGTGATCACTCAACAAACCTTATGGCTAACTGTTGAGTATGTTGTGCACTACACTTTTTCCATTACACTTATTCTTAGAACAGATTGTTTGGAAAAGAGAAAGACTGAAGAGAGAAGGTTATTTTTCTACTACCTATGCATTAAACTACTTTTCATCAGTTATTAATAGCTTTTCCACTGTTCCTAATTTGTTGTTCCTAATTGGCTTGCATTAGTATGAGGATAATAATAAAAATGCAATTGCTAGCATTTTGCATTTCTGGTTTGTTTTTACATCAGTTTGTGTAACACCCACTTCAAGGACTCTAGGCAGCTGTTGTCATTGTTTCCATTTCTGTACCACTCTTCCTAAAAAGCTCAAAGCAGTTTACATTAAAGCTCTGTTAGTAGAATGTAATGACTATTTTTCCCTCTCTTCCCAAATCTCTCCAGCTACATCTTTAGAGCTGCTAGAGAAAAACGGTTCTCTTTGCTATTGCTAGAGAAATAGATTGTTGGAGGTAGGAGGGGTGTGAGAAGGGAGGCCATAATTTGAAGCATAGTTAAACTAAAAACAACCTTGGGAAAGCTTTGCGAGGATAGCTGCTTTAAACATCTGCCTACTTCCAATATGCTCATTGTTAATATTTCTAAAACTATACATACATACACATGCATGCAGTGTGTGTGTGTGTGTGTGTGTGTGTCTGCACACGCACACATGTATATGTGTGTGTGAGTGAGAGTGAGATTATGATGGAAAGTTTACAGTACATAGGCAGAAGTGCCCAGAGACAGGGCTAAAGCATCTGAAAAACAGCACAATGGGAAGTAAATTTTCTTTCATGATATTCAAAATAGTCTTTGAATGCTTCTTGGTTATATTGTCATTGTCATCATTATCATGTGAAGTATGAAGGAAGCTCTATATAAGTAGAAAAATCTAAAGGAGAAATACGTGCCCACTCTTCCTCATGCCAACATTCTCTTGCAATTTGTTGATTTTGCTTTTAAGGCAATTTTCTTCAACGTAGCACTTTACTACGTCTTGGAAATGGAGCACTCAGAATTCCCAGCTAGCATGACCAACGAACATGCTGAGTTCTAATTCCAATGATTTGTTTTTGCTTTAGAAGGTCATGCCCTGAAATATCCCATTACCATCAGTGGTACTTTCTCATACTTCAGTGGCTATGAGGTTGAAGTTTAAGGAATCCTGGAAAAAAAAAAATCATTTTTCTTAGATTGTAATGGGGGGTGGGGGGTGGGACATTGTTTTTAAGATTAAGAAGCATTCAAGCATGAATGTTTGATGTTGCGACACAAGCTCCATACCTTTTATTACTCCATTGTGACACTCTACACACATGTATAAGGGCTAAAGCTTATGCCTAGAGTGGTTGTAATTCTTCTTTAGCATTCTGGTGAAACTGTATTACTTTGAAGATACTTCTGCTTCTCAGGGCCTGCCCCCTACTTCTACACAAGCACAACACAAATATGCATTCTTTTCATCTCATCTACAGCTCAAAAGTCATCCTCAGCTGTGCCAGTGTTAAAGCAGTATTTCCCCACTGATTCTGAAGCTGTTCAAGGACTACCACAAGGCATATAAAAGCTATTAGGCTTTTTCATCCATTGCAGTGTCTTGAAAACAGGTAGGATATAAATCAACAAAGGGGACAAATGTCCAGTATAGTTTCCTGCAAAGATGGGTGGAGAGCAAAGATGAAAATGGCAATAGATTTATTGACCCCATTGCAGGAAAAAAGAAAAGAAAAAAGATGTTACCAGGATATGTTTGTATCATGACTAAGCATGAGTGAGGTCATTAAAACATACAAGCAAACAAGCAATTTTGAAAGAAGGCAATTACAAATCATTTCCACACTGTTACCGAGAAAAGCATATAGGCTTATCTATGGGGATCTGCGTCACATTCGGGACTATTTAGTTTCAACGTTCTGAACAGTTTGAGAGATTCAACCTAGGGTTTTCCAGGTTGACACTGTGACTTCAGATAATGTACCTTAATGCTTCTTTAACATTCTTATTCTTATTTACTATTACCCTTTTATTTTTACTTTAACTTGATTATTGCAACAAACTCTGAAGAAGATTGTTATGTTCGTTTTCCCTTGCTTCACTTATCTCTTCCTTGTGCCCAAGAAGCTTTGGAACAAATACTTAAACAACAGCCACATAAGGATGCACTTATTTCTGTGTCATGCAAAGTACAGGTCCCAGTAACTTTGTATTGTTTTCCAGTCATGTTCAAGCTATAGAATCTGGTACATGCTGTATATCATATTGGTGCAGTAGTAGACTGATTTATTTTTCTTTCTTACTTTTTATTGTTTGTGTTATTGGTGCAACTTTTTTTACTTTTGTTTTTACTGGTATGATTTTTTACAAAGGAGCATAGATGCTGCTTTACAGGTTATTTACATACAACTGTCAGGTGGAAGAATCCAACGATGCCACTAAAGTAATGAGTTGTTCCTCTCATCTTTTGTTCATTTTTAGTCTTTTGACTGAAAACAGATTTTATTTGGAGAGGCATCAGCTGTCAGGTTAAAAGTAATGGGAGCAAATCTAATTAACTCTGCATTACTTTAAAATTAAGGGAGAGTAGCTTTTTTTTTAAAAAAAAAGTCACAATTTGCTTTGAGCAAGCATTTTATTCCACTTTTGAATTCTTATTAAAAAGATGTTGTTCTGGAGGTAAGACACTGAAAACTACCAGAGTATTCCCACAAGTAATAGCATATGGAGCCTGAAACCAAGCAGCTGACTGATGTTTATTTAAAAATGTTCTCTTGAACTAATCCATTATACATTGCTTCATTTTTTAGCATCTGATTTCTGTCCAACAGTGCACAATGTTTAGCTGAATTATTTAAAACAAAATAAAGTACCTGACTGCAATATGAAGTATTTTTATGATGTGTTGCTAAATAATTATTAGTTGTTTTGCTTTGTACTTTTAAAAATTTACAGTTCCATAAAATATGAAAGTGCAGGCTAGAGCTAGAGAAATCATAATTACAGTTAACATTCAGAATAAAATTTTAATTTGGGAGGAGGGAATCAGCATATGGAGCATTGCATTTTGGGTCAGTCTTATTTTCAGTTTGGGTCCAGTTTGAAATGGGGCACAACTTGCCACAAGCTAGTCTTCCTTTGCCAGCTTTCCTGTTCTTCAGGGTAAAAAAAAATGTAAAAGCAAAGGAAGCAACCAGTAGTGTGTATGTGTATGTGTGTGAGTGTGTGTGTGTCTGTGTCTGTTTGTGCCTGTTAGGTGATCAGAGATAGCTCATTAGATATAGTATGTGTGTGAGAGAGAGTGAGGTCTGTATTTTTATAGAAATGAAATGTGTGAACATGCTCAATAATTTTGTGTTTGCCAGCCAGAGCCATGATTGTGAGATGGCTGGCTAGATAAATCAATATAATAAATAAATATCCTACACTAGAGATTATTGAGTTTGCAAATTTACATAAGTAGAGAAAGACTCCCTTGAGCCAAACTCAGTTCCTGGTGACTTCCTGGGCATATTCATCTCTCTTTCTGGCAGCCATAACAAAATGATTTGCTATTGTTTTCTTCCATTTTTTCTTGAATTCTCCATCAAGTCTACAGTCCTGAAACTTCCTAGTGGTCTCCCATACATGTACTAACCAGGACCAACCCTACCTAGGTTCTCAAGAGCATCCAGATAAACATATCCAGGAGTCAAGTTCAACTTGAAAAAGTCAGAACTTATTTAAAGTTCTCTTCTTCCTATACAGAAAAGAAAAGCAGAATGAATTACAAGTCTTATTAATGCTGATCATCTGCCTTCTGAATCACTAGGGACATAATTCCTACTATTACAATTCTAGTAAGTGGCCCAGCAAATTCAGGGCAAGAACCACAGCAACCCAAGAACTCTAGAAAACTACAGATAGTTCTATTCCCCATCTTCATGTCCATCGGTGCTGGAGTCTGTAAAAAACAAACAATCTTGTGATGATTGTTGCAACTGTTTATAAGAAGGGATGACAGTAACTGTAACGTTATTGGGAAGGAACTGCAAAAGCCATTTTGTCCAGATCTCCTTCAACCTTCAACATTTTGGTCCAAAAAGTTTCTCGCTAGGCTTCCACAATATCCTTCTACTCCCCATTGATTTGTTTTGCTTGGAAGCAAGAAGGTGACTGAAACCTATGAATCTGAAATTTCTTACAAATGCAATGCAATAAAATAAAATAACCTTGAGATATTTGTGGATATTTATCAAAATTTAAAACGAAAAGTCTATAAGATAGCCAGCTAAGCTAGAGGCAGCTTATGTTTCTACTACTGGTTCCAACTAAAGTTCAGATGTAAGCTTTACTTTCTTCGGTGGGCTTCCTATTTATTTACTTTATTTGTTGCCCTGCCTTTCTTCAGGAAGTCAAAGCACTTTTTGTGCATGTGTGTGGTGCAGGATCTGAAAAACTGGCTTTCATGAAGGTTCCTAGAACCCAAAATCTGTGTAACCTAGGGGATTTCTGTGCTGTTGAAGATGCATGAATATCTTTCAAATTTATATCATTTTTCCTCTACCTCTGTTTTTACATGTTAGATTTGCTTTCTTTAAAAAACAAAACAAAAGAGTATATGGAGGTTTTATACTTAAATATTTAAATCATTTTCTCACTCAGCTGCTGGTATTTAAATGTACTTTGAGACTTCATTTTTTCCCCCTCTTTTTTAAAAAAATAAGAACTGAAATATATTTTTGGAAAGGAAGTTGATAATACGATGTGGTCTGTTGGCCATTTTGTAGTGAAATTTATGAAGGTCAGTCTTCTTAAAAAGCCTTAAGTAGAGGAGGGTTCTCTTTGGGAAAAGAGAAGTTGAGTATACTAGCATACCTCTGTTAAAAAGAATGAGCTGCTCATCTAAAGGCTGGAGGAGAAAATTTTACTAAAACATGTTCCTATTCTGGATTAAGGCCCCATGCTACTTTTCTGCTGAACATCACCCTTTTCTTGTCAAATCTGCCTCTCTGTCCTGTTCTCCTTCTCCCTCTCCCTCTACATCACTCTTACATTGTTTGCATGTGATTAAACAATGCCATCTCTTGGGACCTAAGAAGTGTGACTTACCTGTCGCAGTGCCTGCCCTCTGGAATAATTGCCCAAGATCTGTATGATATCTGAAAAATTTTGAAAACCTGACCATTTTCTGAGGCCTTCAGACAGGGTGACTGCTGACACTGCATAGGTGGTTTTTCAGTTGTCTTATTTGGTTCTTTCTCTTCTGGATCTCTATGATTACTTTTATTGTTCATGATTTTAAATATAAACTTCCCAGAGTCATTTGGAGTTAGGTGGCTATAAAATAAAATAAAATAAAATAAAATTATATATATATATATATATATATATATATATATATATATATTAAAATCTGTATCTGTGTATAATACTGTATGCTGATGCTTGTTGCAAAGAACAGCTTTAGGAACTAGTAGCATTCAGATACATGACAGAAAGAGAACATCTTCACATCTCTTCTTTTTGTCAACATAATCAACATTAAAACATGAGTTACTTAAGGATATATCTCTCTATGCATATTTAATGCATACAGTTGTACTGAATGTGAAAATATTGATTGCATGTATGCTAGCATATACATTCTAAACCAGAAAGACTATTTCATCTGGTTCTTTACATCAAGTCTTCCTGGTTCCCATATTTGACAGTGCCAAATATGATGTACAATAGCAGTAGTGACTTTAACCATTCATCTTAACTTTGGTGAATATGAAAAGGAATCTTGGTGGAGTATTTACTTTTCAATCAAAGCCCACCTAAAGCCATAATCAATCACAAATTATTTCACTTCATGTGTAATTAAGCAACAATGACTGCTGGTGTTGCAATATATAGCATAGAAGATTTGGTGCAAGCAATGACATTTGTGTGGGCAGGCGTGTGTAAAACAGGCAAGATAACATGTTTGTATGTGCATGCAATATAACATACGTTCAAAAGGGATAGAGCTTGGATTGTAATGCTTGGACCATCATCTAGTCTGGTTTGACACCTCCCTACCCCAAGGATATTGCTAAACCAAGTCATAGATGCAAAAGTGATAACAGAGTAGAACTTGAGAAGCACATTGTTCTCATGTTTGCAGGCAGCACACAGAGGCTAAATCTCCAGTAAAGTGCAGTGGAACCAAAGTACTGACCTAACAATTTGAAACATGAAAGCTTGTTGGCTGCCACAATATTTCAGGTGCAAATTTAATCTAAAAATATGTTACAGGAGAAAGCCCTTTCTGCACTACTGAATTTGGATAAGAATATCAGTGAATCAAATACAGAAAATCTCCAAGAAAGAAACATTTGATCTCTGACCAACTTAAATATTCTGAGAAAAGAAAGCTAGCAATTAATTTGATAGGAAACATCCTATATTCCTTTCCTCTAACCCTGACCCTAATATCAAATCTACACCATAACAGTCAAAATCAAAGCCTGGAAGGAGTATTAAAATGAAGGATGTTATAATCATAATTTCTTATCTGATTCTTAGGTAGGAAGTCCTCTGGAAGGTGACAGAAAAGTTGTTAAAGAAGACAGAGCATGGATATTCCAGATAATGTGAGGGTCATTTTACCTGTGAAAATCAATCTCAGGAATATATCTTAGAATACATTATGATTTGGAAAGAAGACTGTGTATTTTCTTTTGTTTATTGAATTGATTTGTATAGCCCCCTACCCAGTGCCTGACCCAGGGTAGTATGTATCATTAGTAATAATCAGTAAAAACCACAGAACAAATCAATTAAACACACAGATAATCCCAAACAGCAACATGTTAATACATCAGTGCCAGGAAGAATTAATCCAACAGATCATACCACTCCTAGACCCATTGCCCAGAAAAACAAAACAAAACAAAAAACAGGTTTTTGATGCCTTCCAAAAGACAGAGTCAGGACCAAATGAATGCCAGGGAGGATGCTATTCCAAAAAGAAGGAGCAGAATAAAAGAAGTCATGGACTCTGGGTCCTGCTGGATGACATTGCCTGAGTGACAGGACCTGAAGCATGCCAACTCTGTTAGGTCTTAAAGGACGGGCAGGTATAATTGAAAATAGATGATCCTGAAAATAACCTTGCCCTGTACCAGGAAGGGCTCTAAAAGTAAGAACCAGCACCTAGATCTGCAGACTCTTCTCATCCTGGATATAATCTGTTCCAACTTCTTCCTTCAGGACAGTGCTATAGAGCTCCATATGTTAAAACATCTAGACATCGGAATAGTTTTTTCCCTTGTGCCATTGCTCTGTTAAATACTATATGATTTGATATGTACTGGACAGTGGCGTCTTCTTTTGGAAAAGTTATTTTACTGGGCCGTGTTATTGTTACTGTTTATTAATTTTCTGTTGTTATCCAAACGCACTGTTGATCTTGCTGTTCGTCACCGAAGACAAATTCCTTATATATATTTTATACTTGGTCATTAACGTATTTGTATTGTATTGTACTGTAGATCTGCACCCAGAAATACATTGATAACCAGTGTAGCTTGTGAAGTAGAGGTCCATCCTTAGCTGCTTATACTGCTGTGTTCTGGACCGGCTGAAGCTTCCTAGTGGTCACCAAAGCTGCCCTTTATAAAGGGCATTGCAGTATCTAAGCAAGAGGTAACCGAGATGTAAGTGACCATGAACAAGGCCTGCCAATTCATGAGCGGGCACAACTAATGCACAAGATGGAGCTGTGCAGAGGCCCTATGCGGTTCCTTTTTGAGTAGGGACCATGAATCTAGGAAGATCCCCAAAATTACACACTAGTTCTGTCTGAGGCAATGGAAACCTATCCAGAATCAAAGATGGAACGTCCACAAACCCAAAGGTTCCTGCAATACATAACCATTGTAAGGATTGAGTCTGAACCTGGTTGCTCTCATCCAGACTCCTACAGCCTCCATATACTGAGACCAAATTTCAACAGGATCACTTGGAAGGCCCAGGGCTCAGATATACAACTGAGTTGCATCAGCATACTGATAGTACCTTACCTCATGACAACAAATTACCTCACCCAGAAATCTCAGGTACATGTTAAACAGGAGTAAAGTACTGAACCCTGAGGGAAACCCACAAAGCAAAGGCCTGAGGCCAGACCTCTCTCCCCTCATATCAACACCTCGACAAGTCAAACTAGCCTTGGAGGAAGGAAGAGAGCCACCACCACCGCTTTCCACTCTTAATTGCCTGAGCTGGTGGAGAAGGATACCATGATAAATGGTACTGAAGGTTTCTGAGAGATCAAAGAGGGCTAGGATGAATAGACCACTTCCATCCCATCCCATCAACAGGTGTAACCAATGCTACCTTTATACTGTGCCCAGGTCTGAAACCTGAATGAAAGGGACCCAGATAATCTGTTTCATCCAAGGTCCTTTGGATTTGTAGTATGACTACTTTCTCAACAACCTTCCTTACAAAATGAAGATTGGAAACAAGCTGGAAATTATCTAGCATGGTTGGGTCCAGTGATGGCTTTTTGAGGAGGTAGCAGGACCAGTCCATCTCTGAAAGAAGAATTTACCATTGCTTGGATCCACCTCCCAAGAGCCTTAAATATCCAGGAGGGGCACATATCTTTAAAAAAAAAAAGACATACAGCACCAAGGACCCTGTCCCTTTCCTCAGGGTCAACAGGATCCAACTCTTCTCAAATTACCACATCAGCCTGTGCCTCAGCCAATTCCAAAGGACCTGCCCCACCAGAGTTCAACTCCAGGTGGATCCCAGTAATTTTACCTAACAGATGTCATGAAAAATCCTCCAGTTGTAAGGTTTGCCCCGTTCAACAGAGAAACTCCCGTGACACGTGTGGTTCACAAAAGAGGTTTACTCATGCGTAACGTAGCAGTCACAAGCAAAGCCAGGACTGGCTTGGTACAATTGCATCACTCGTTATATTCCCCCCTTCCCGCGCTTTTTTCCGCCCCGCGATCGCGTTACCGCTGCGGATTATCGGCCCCCCAATAATCCCTCTTGATTGTCCATGATGGCAGGTTCAGTCAGGGTCCATTGTCCTTGATTGGCAGTCCCCTCCGGCTTGGGTTGGTCCCTCCCCGTTACGTGCAAGCCCGAGGGTTCTGTGCTGCGCAGCATCTTGTTTCGCTGCCTGCGGCCCCGTTCATTGTTGGCTCGCGCCATTATCAGTGTATAGTTAAAGCTTCCACTGCGGTTTTCCTGTTTGGCTGGGCACAGGTGGCCCATTAATTAGCGGCGCTTTCAGTTCCTCTTTTCCTCGCTAGCTGCCGCCGGTGGAGTTCGCGTGGTCTGGCTGCGAGCTTCCCCAAAGCCCCGTGCTGACCGAACCTGACACCAGTGACCTTGCAGATGATCTTCCAACCCAGTCTTCCACAGCAATGACAGAGTCACCTTGAATATGGATGCTGAATGGCAATCCAGGGATGCAGTAAGAACAGCAAAATATCTCTATTTTCTTATTCATATCAACACAATATAATACTTAACCAAGGCTCTTACCCATGTCCAGTTGGATTCACTCTTCATTATCTCAGGTTATGTGGCATAAATTCCTGTCAAACCTGAGTTTTGAATGAAAAATATGAGATTAGAAAAAAGTATCAAAGGGGAATTCATGCTGAAGCTACTTGAATACTTGAAATGGGCACTTCAATTTGGTTCTCTGTGTGGGTGGGTGTTTTAAATACAAAACCTTTCTTAATGAAATGTGTTAATTGCCTGTATGAATGCTGAATGTGATGCTCTTTTGATAGGACTTTTCCTGCTATAACCCATAATAGAATAGTGTTTTAGTAAATACCTTTTTTTAACCTCAGATAATGATTAAAGATAAATGATGTGCATTTAAAACCTCAAGAGACTGTTTGACGTTCAAAAACTCTAAGTGTATATGGTAAGCGAATAGCTTAACAAAAACAAAGATGCACAAAAAGTGATATTTGAATGGAGAAACCACTCATGTACTCCTAAGAATATCTCTGATTTATTATTTAATAGTATTTACTCAACTGCAATTTATTATTATGGCTGAAGCCTTGAAAATAATGCTTTCCTTGCTTCATGAAGCCACCAGGGAACAAACGAGAGCCCTGCAACATGGTTCACCCTTGAGCGTTGCCATTAGCTTGTTTGTTAACTTGCCAAAGAAATGCATGGTCCCCATCTTACAGCTATCTTACAGAAATGCCGAAGCCGAATACTGTCATAAATCAAAGTAAGAAAACAACACAGACAAGAGCAGATAAAAATGCCGTGCGTTTGTGCACCATCATGTTTGGGGGGGAAAAAAATACTGAGCATGTTAGACTGGTTCTTTTGGAATTGTTCTGGGCATGGTCACAAGTTGGACCACAAACAAACAAGGGTTGAGACCATATGAAATCAGCAGCAGCCATGCTTCTTTGTGCAACATTTTGGGATAATCCTTGTGTCTCCCTGACTGCTATTACAAACCTGTCCTAATGGCTTTTTTGAATACCATGTCATGATTTGCCTTCATCTCCTTCCCAGGTTCAAGCTGCAATGGTTTTGAAATAGTCTTTTCCCTCTTGTCTTCCTCTTCTCTTGGTGCCATTTTTTTGCTGAGGTGAGAATGCTTTATAGATGAGGCAGTTGCTGCTGTAATCATGACGTGGGATATGTAAAGATCTGTGGGCCATTATAGCTAGCCGAACCCCTGCAGGAGAGAATAGACACCTGGGTTTTACTGATTGGCCTGATCATGTAATACTTCTCCAGAACTTTCCAAAGCACTTGTCAAATCTTACATGACCATTTATAAACATATATTTAGTTCTCTTTTGGAAGAATGCTAACTATTTTAACATGGAAGCACATTATAGTTATGGGATATTTGTCTGTTTGTTTTAATAACTAGTCCTATGTTGCACAGAAAGTTGATTTAACCCCCCCTCAAAAAAAAAAAAAAAAAAAGAGTGCCAGGCTTTAATATCTCTGTGTTGCTGATTTTGGGTAATTACAGGTTTATGCCAATATGGGGCTTTGGGCAGTTGTACTTTTTACAAATTGCATTACTTGGCAATTAGGGTGGAAGGGGGGAAACAGCATCATTTTGTGACTCCGTTAATATACAGGCTCTTTCCAGGTAACACAGGCTACATGCATAGAACCAGACTCATTGGTAGGACACCCATTCCTTCACATCTTGACTCACTAGTTGAGAAGTGAGGTCACTCTTCCAGACAAGTACTAGGCCCATGTTCAGAAATAGCCTGGCTGAGACATAACAGTTGGGCAACTTGACCTGTGATTAAACATGCCATCATAAACACTTGCCTACACTTTTCCAAACCTGTCCTTCCCCACATTTAGGAGTATTTATTTATTTAAATGAATGATATGGCCACCCATCTTACAACAGTGACTCTGGGTGGCATACACACAGTGAAACACACAACCACAGCATACAGCCCCTGATGCCCAGGAATAAAACAATAACTCCACTCACAAAAAAACACATCAACAACAGCAAAGCTCACCTAACTTCCTGACCCAAACACCTGGGGAAAGAGCCAGGACCTCAGCACCTTGTGAAAAGCTAACAGGGTTGGGGCCATGATTAGTGGTTGTTTTCCCACTAGTAGGTGATGTTTGATGAGAGGGGAAACTTATATTAAATCAGTAAAGCAATATCTATCTATCTATCTATCTATCTATCTATCTATCTATCTACACACACACATACACACTGAGGACTTGATCTAATCAAGAGTACAATAAAGGACCCAATACCCCCCATAGTCTCCCCCATTTCTGTTTTTTATTCCAGTCTATTGTGTGTTACTAAATAATAATAACAACAACAACAACTATGCCTATATATGTGTGGCTCTATTTTTACATATCCTCCACTTGGGTCTGATTGGGATGGAGAATAAAAGATTGTGGATATCCAGTGGCTTAGGTGTCTTTGAAATAACAGAGATGGCATCACAGCTGATGGGTGCTCCAGATGAAGGAGGAAGTGAGAAATCAATCCATTTGCTCTCTGGACAGCTGTTCCTTGAAAGCTAATTGTGAAGACAAAAATCTCTGTGAACAGTTTTTGAGTTGAGCGGCTGGGAGGTAGGGGATCCATTTATGTTCATAGCTGTGGTGCAGCCTTTGATGGACACTAGAGCTGACTGAACCTCATTTATGAACACTGTGGATTGTAACTATTTTTCAACTTAAGAGAGACCTTCCTTCACAACAGATACATAATTCTCTTGGGGCTTATCCTTACTTTGGGGACTATATTTTTAAAAGAAGAAATAGTGCTTTAATTTGAACCTGATTAATTCACAAAAAGCTGGATGAAAACTGGAATTTAAAACAGTCTTAAAAGTTACTTACAGTGAAAAGGGAACAATTTTTTGTTAGAAGTTTATTTTTCTACTAAACTCCATTTACAGTAACGAGTTCTGCTTTTTCCATGGGAAACTTTCTTGTTTTGTTGGACTATGCTTGTTAATTGGCTGGGTTTTTAAAACAGAAGAAGTGTGTAACTTGATTCCTCTGTATTTCCTTTGATGTGTGCCTGTAATTCCAGCCTGAAAGACACCAGAGGACGTGAACTGTCAGTTTACTTTCTCTTGTATTTACTTATATTCAGCTATCCATTTTATTTGTGTAAAAAAGAAAGAAAGAAAGAAAGAAAGAAAGAAAGAAAGAAAGAAAGAAAGAAAGAAAGAAAGAAAGAAAGAAAATGACTATGAGGGAGGCAGTGAAAGAAATGAAAGAAATGAAAGAAAGAAGTTCTGTAGAGCAACTGTTTGTGATGGAGGTTCAGGGTCATGGAGAAAAGCATCTCCTCAGCCCCCAGCTTGAGCGTGGGAAAGCGAAGAGGATGAGACTGGCACGACCCTAAGAAATTCAGAGTATTTAGTTGCTGTCATTGGGGGTTAGAGTTAGTCTGACGAGATTCTGTCTAGCAGGTGCGAGCTAATAAAGTAACTGAGCTGTTCCAGTACTGTCTCGTGGGGTTTCTTGGGCTGAACGTGACACTGTTAGAGGAGAAGATGGTCACTTTAATGTTAACTGGAAACTTTTTTGGGACTTTCTGTGGGAAAAAGGAAAAAAATGAAATTATGTTATAATTCCAGATGTGGAACAAATGACTCCATGACAACCAAAGTTAAGACTGCACCAAATCCAAAAGCAGCAAGGACTACTTTAAACTTTGAGGACCAGAAGAAGCCCAATAAGCCAAAGCCCAAGGACTTGGTTACTTGGCAAAGGAGGTCAAGTGTAACTGGGAGGCTGAAGGTAACTCTACTCAGCCAATCTAGAATACATTGCAACCCTAAGGAACAGTGGAGGAAAGAGCAAATCCTGTATTGGGGAAAGTTTGAACCTCATTAAAGTTTTGTAAAAAGACTTCATCCAGCCTATTGTGTCTGTAGTCATAACCAAAAGACACACATAGGTACAAACTCAAGATTTTCTCTACCTAGTCTTCCTCATTTTCTTCTCCAAGCTCAGCTTGAAAGAACATTAAGCCATCTTATATCGTAGGGAGAATTTAAATTTCACTTGTTCATTGAATCTTCTTGTTTAAATTCATGTCTTCACTGCTCCTTTGGGTTCTTAGTGAAGCAAAAACAGCAAAATCAACCACTTGCAAGGAGAAGGTTAAATCTCTGGGGATGAGTAGGCAGGGTATTCTAGTTGATGCACTTTTACCATCATTTCTAACAAATATTAAATTTGGTTCTTCTGGGAACACTGCTGGGAGGTTTTTAAATTGGTACATTATATAACAATGAGGAACACCTTCAAGTGTAACCTATAAGCTGAGCAATGGGTTTCTGTCCAACATTTTAAAGCCAAGTAATTTCAGGCTGATTTACATTTTATTTCCTCTCCCAGGATTTCCTTGAAACAATGGCAAAAGATGTTGAAGCTCACTGACTTTTCAAAATAATTATTTATAACAATGTGTAGCATTTGTATTGTAACTTGATGGGGGAGAGATGAAGCAATTTGATAGAGAGCAAGACACCCTCTGTGAATAATCCTGCCTTCCAATTCCAGTAAATCAGAGGTGACTGTTTCTGTAGCCAAAACAGCACCAATCATAAGCAAATAGGTATGAACAAATATATTCATTTCACTGTCACCCTAACCTCCATTCTCCCATCCTGTATATTCCACATCTTAATAATTTGTAAATTTTGGTAAGCTTTTATATACACAAAAGAAAGAATTAGACAAAATTATCCATCTTCACTAGCAAAATTCAACTGTTACTGTAATTAAGACTGCAAACTTTTGAATGAGTGATTTGATTAGAAGGCAATTCAGTCAAAATCCTCTTCAAATCCATCAGATGCCTCCAAATTCCCTTGGAAAGACCTGTTTCTTGTCTGCCTTTCTCCAAATCTATATCCTTTTTTCCTTAAACTTCCTTAACCTTCGATGTGTTTGTCTTACTTGTAGTCTTTCTGTCCCATCTGTGTGCAATTCTTCAGCAGTTAGTCCTTCCTTTAACTCTACCTATTTTCCTCACACTTAGTTTCATCCTTTCTTTCATCTATCTATCTGTCCCCCTCTTGTTGTGTTGACTCCTGGCAACTGGCTGGACAAAAAGGCAAGAAGGGGTTTGTCCTTGCCTTCTTCCTAGGCTGAGAGAGAATGACTTGCCCAAAGTCACCTAGCTGGTTTTGTGCCTAAGGTAGGACTAGAACTTGCAGTCTTCCAGGTTTTATGCAGGTGCCTTAATCACCACACCAAACTGGCTCTCTCACTAACCTATATGGTGCCAAATTAAGCAACTATCTCCTCCCTAAATACACTTTCCTAGGGATACTAAGCTGCCATAAAACCTTTAGAAGGCCAAGGAATGCTGATAGACTGGGAATATATATATACATATGTATGTATATGTATGTGTATGTGTGTATGTGTATGTATACACACACACACACACACACAGAGTCACATATACCAGGAGGAACAGAGACTCTACAACCCAGGGACAGTTTGATAAACCGAATAACAGTAACTGTTTAGAAAGAAATTATGTTCATGGAGTACAGGTAGTCCTCACCTAATGACCACAGTTGGGACCATCAACTTCATCACTAAGTGACACAAGGATACTTCTTTACTTTTAAGAAAGGGGAGAAGAAAATTATCCCTTTCCTAATCTCCATTTTTTTCAGTCACTCTCAGTGTTTTATGATGGCAGATAGATATTTACCAAATTCCTAAACTTTTGATGTCTTACTCATTACCATGTGAAAATATTGACATTGCAGGCTGCTATCCTATACCCAGTTACTTAAAATGAATGAAATTGAGCTTCTTTATATGGGACATAAAAGCTGTACAGCAAGCCTTGGTACTAGGAATGAAATGGAGTTGAGCAACAGGAGAGTTTATTTACTTTATTCAATTTAGGAGCCACACAATTCCAATTGACTTTGGGTGGCTTTTTCTCTCTCTCTTTCTGCTGTGCATGAAGGGAGGTTTGATGGGTTGACATACCAATCTACCTTCTGGTAAAGGAGTGTTTGTGGCCACGGAGCAAGACAGCACGTTGCCATGCCGGACTTACAACATCTGTCCTGTCTGCAGTCATGAAGGGAATCACCCATGACCATTAAGTGTGATGCCACATGACCATGACTTGCAACTTACTGCTGGCTTCTCCATTGACTTTGCTTGTCAGAAGCTCACAAATGGTGATCACGGGACCATGGGACACTGTAACTGTTGTAAATGTGCACCAGTTGTGAAGTGCCTGACTGGCAATCACATCACTGCAGGGACACTGTGACAGTCATAAGTTAAAGAACCAGTCATAAAACTACTTTTTCAGCCCTGTCATAAGTTCGAACAATTGCTAAACAGGGCAGTCGTTAACCAAGGACTACCTGTACTTTCTCTTTGTTCTTTCAAAAATCTCATTGTCTTTGTAGTCCTACCTATTACCTCATAGTTATACATTAATAGCCTCACTGACCTCACTAGATACCTGATGTGCTGTGCTCAATCAAATATTGGCTGTTGTCTATACCCAATTATAGGCTGCTATACTCAATCACATGTATACTTTAATTTGCATAACCCTTTAAAGAGTGGCTATAGCCCCTCCCCTCTTCAGGCCTGCCTTTGCCTCCAGAGCTGTCAATAAACCAAATTGTGCTTTCATGTATTTGTGTCCTGGTCTCTGGGTTCAGACATACCCCTAGAATAAATCATCTATGCTAACATTTTTCAGCTTGAAATCACATCACATTTCTATTAAGTGCTGAAATGCTAATGCTTGCTCTACGTTTTTCATCAAAAAAACAAGTGCAACTACAAAGATTAGGTCAACATCCTATCTCTTTATTTTATTAACTGAGACTGAATTAGGATTTTAGCCAAGTTAGATATTACGTTTTTCAGTAATAGCTTTTTAGTTTAAGGTTACAGTAGAAGTTTCATTGCACACTGCTACTATATTAAGTACAATACTAACAGTTACTTTTGTATTTCTCTTTGTTTTGCTTCTCCTAATTGTCTTAGTGCAGAAGTGGGTTCTCAGAGTGAAAAGTGAGTTTACAACTTATGGACTACATGTTTAAAAACCAAGATCTGGTGATCTATTGAGTTGCAGACTTCTTTCTTTTCTTTTTCTTTTTTTAAACCTCTGAACAGTGTGCGTCAGCTAGGTCTACTGATTTCCTATGGATAAAGAAACAAAGCCTCTGTAAATCAAGCGTAATCTCTGGTACTTCATATCCATATCCATATAGTTTTCATAGCAACAATTGTAACTTATTTTACTCCCCACTCTAATTTACAGCCCTGAGATTTCCTAGCCAACCTTGTTTAGCTTCCAAGCCTAATCAAATATGGCCAAGTGTTGAAGGCAGTAGTTAATGCCAATGGTCTTCTGTGATCATGACTAATGATCCCATTTACAGACAATCTAATGCTAGCAATTCAGTTGGACCATGCTTAACTTTTGGTAATGATCATTGTTAAGCAACTTAGTACTGCTGACCTTTTCAGCAAACATGGCTGCTCAACTCAAAAATCAGGGTTTGTATAGTTTGATTTAGCCTCTGTCAGCAGTATGACAGACCGACCAGCCTACCGATGTATTATCTAAGTCTGAAAAGTATGTTCGTGTGTGTCAGTTTTCAAAATGGCATTTTGGCTGCTTTTGCTACTGCAGAAAGAGACAGCAAGACAGATTTCCTAAATGAGCAAGCTGGAACAATTAAGCTTCCCGGCCATATGTGTTCTCAGCCCAAATCGGGTAACTGCACACTTATTGCAGATTTTCACTTGATGCTCTGAAACTCGGATTTTTATGTGTTTGTCACCACTTGAATTTTAGATTCTAGGCCATTGCTCTAAAGGTCACCAATCTGAGAATGCTTAGATGGGAATTCAGACCAAGGAATGGAGTGAACAGCCAGGGCATTTCAGCTGGTTCTCAGTTAAAAGTAGGCATTGTAGCTCACTGAAAATCTAGCCCTATGTATACCACTGATTCAACTTTTCATAATTTGATACACAAAATTGAGATATTCTGTAGGATTCTTCTAAAAACCTCTCAATAACCAATATATTGTGGCTGGTATTCTTGATTTTTGAATACTGGGCATGAATCCATGTGCATCTTATTTTAATTAAAAATGCAATATATTGATTCATATTATATATTACTGTATTTTTCACTTTAGTAACAACTTTACAAACCAAGGAAATTGGTTCATTATAAATCAGAGGCAGTGCCTGATGTATTACATTCACCATCATGCTGATAAAGAGCTTCTCTCTCTTTTACAGCAATACTGATAAGGTTAATCATCTGGATGTTAACAAAGTTCCAGGTGGGGGATTTATTAGAAGTATTAACAAAAAAAAAAAAAAAAAAGCTTCACTGGGCTGCCATTGATTACAGTTTTGATTCTATTAAGCAGTTTTGTATTGACAGACTATAGCTGTATTAATCAGATAAAGAAATGATAGCATAAGTCTGGGATTGTTTTGAGAAGTGTGTGTGTGCATGTGTGATTTAAATTAGGAAATTCTTTTTTCCATTCCTGTACACATTCCCATTTGATTGTGCTCCAGTCCACTCATGATAAAAGGATGGAAGCCATCGGGAAGTTCTGCTGTAAACATGACAAATGGTCAAGATAAGGAGCAGCTCATCCTGCTGCCTTCACACACACACGTGGCTGAGAGTCTTCTGCTGATATGCAACACTAACTGTGCTCATGATGAGCTGAGCTGTTTCCTGTGCATGTAGTTTGGACCTGCGGTTATTATAATTGCAGCTATAATCACCATCACTATTATTTTTAACCTAGCCAATAATCTAAGTTCTCTAGGCTGATTATGGTTCCGGTTGTTTCTATATCAGTTTGCAAATATATTAAAGAAGCTGTGCACTTTGCCAGATCAGCTTTATCTACCAACCAAAAGGTAAGCAGGAACAGGTCCCAATACACTTCTTTTAACAAGAGCTCTCTTTTTATTTGTAACATCACAAAAAGGAGTCAGACTATTCTTCCTTCTGTTCTTCCACAGGAGGTGGATAGCCCTTCCAATACTTAGCTAACCATGTCAAGTCAGACAGACCATGAACCTTTTGTTCTTCAGAAATCTCAGAATCACATCCAAACAGGTTGTCAGTCCTGGACCTCTCTCCAGAAAATGTGTTTCTTCCATACAAGGGGGCTGAGGCATTCAGGAATGCTGCAGAACAATGGAAGCCAGTAACATGCTTGTATTTTTCCTAAAATTTCAATTATTCTAGGTAGAAATCTAACAACATAGGACTAACAGAAAAGAAACCCAGTGGGCAACCAGTGCAGGGGGAAGCTCTAGAAGCTAATCTAAAGCTTGTACATCTCCCACATTCTGAACAGATGTTCATATTACCATTCATGCATAAAATTTTCATGGCTTTTATGACACATCCAAAGCTTCACCCATTACAGTTTCAGTTTTATGTGGCATTTTTATGTGCCATTTCCTGAATCTCCATACAAATGTTACAAGAACAGTTCTGATGATGATGAAACATATCCTTCTTCCTGTTTAGTGAAGCTCTTGCAGGCTTTCATAGGTCATGAAATTTGCAGTCTTAAGAGCTCTTTGACTGTAGCAATCAATATACTGTCTAGGAAAATTACCCTCTATCTTAGAAGCTAAATTAATGGTTTCATTACCATGGTAAAAAAAAAAAAAAATCCACAGGCCAAACACCATTACCCTGCAGTAATGCAACTTTCTCTTCTTTTGAAGAGGCTTTACTATTTCCTGTAATTCAGATGCATGGAATAGTTAAAAATATCTTTACTTATTTCTGAAAATAAAATCACTGTAAATGTGTAAATCCTCAGCTGCTGCAGAATATTTGAAAGATGTACAGATGCCTACCTATATAACTGATGCTAGCACACTTGCGCGCGCACACACACATGCGCATCCAGCTGCAATTTCTAAGCCAATGAAGGACACAAGATCTCTTGGAGAAGAGAAAGCCTGATAAGTTGAACCCAAGCAGGACAGATTTGTTGTCTGTACATCACAGTTTTCCACCGAAACCAGTGTTATCTCTTGGCAAGCAAGCATTATTTGTGAAGGAGCAGGTTTGTGTTTGGGTGTCCTTCTGGACTCATGGCTCCTGCTTGAACTGCAGGGTAGAGGATGTGTCTAGAGGGACTTTTCCCCTGCTTTGGCTGGTACACCAACAGTTTTATTTGGACAGGAGGACATGGCTACAATCACTCATGCCTGCATTACCACCTGGATAGACTACTGCAATGCAATGTATATGGGGCCTTTAAAGCCTTTAAATACTACTCAGAAATTGTAACTGGTCCAGAATGCAGTGGCCATGTGTTAACAGGCTCCCAATACTAGGACCAGTACACGCCTTTCGCTGGTTATAAATTTAATACCAATTTAACCTATAAAGACTTTTATGGCTTGACACCTGGATACCAGCAGGTCCAGCTATCATCCTGAACTACCAAGTAATTGAGAGAGAAACTGCTCATAGTACCACACTTCTAGGAGGTAAGGGGAGCCAAAGCAGAAGGTGATGCTTCTCAGTGACAACGTCAGTCCTGCAGAATGCTCTTCCTGCAGAGATCAGACTAGCTACCTTCTTACTGGCTTTAAAACTAAGCTTATCCACTGCCCTATCTTTTACCCTTTTTTAAAAAACTTTTTATTTTTATTTTTATTGTTGCTATACATTAATTCTATGATTTTTTTTTATCGTATCATGTAAACCCCTGAGATGAAAGATTAATGGTATTATTATTGTTGGTCACATAGTCAGCGAGATGTTTAGACTGGATTTGGCATTTTTATCTACCTATTGAGTCCTACCCAAGGACCAGGGATAGGCAGATGTTGTTTGATGGTATTATTATTATTATTGTTGTTGTTGTTGCTGCTGCTGCTGCTGCTGTTATTGTTGGGTGCACAGTCTGCCAGATTTTTTCAACTGATTTGGCATTTTTATGTTTTGATTATGATTATGATTTATATGCCACCCGACTCACAGCAAGTCTGGTTTCTGTATTTTATTCAAGAAAATTCTTCCAAATTTGCCTCAGACATTTCCAAGAAGTATAATCTGTTGGCAATTCTTTTAATGCCAACTATATTACACATTTTTATCAAGAATACAGCCAGATGTAGGCCAGATTCCTTGAGCAATATCATGACATTTGAGGTGTCATTTTCATACTGGAGAGGAATAAAAAGCAAGAAAATACATAGTTCTGTAACACCTTTAATAGAAAAAGCCAGCAAGCAAAAAAATATATATTTTTTTTACATGGAAAGACATGGTTGGCTCACACAACTTTCCCATTATATGGGAGCTGAAAGAAAAAATCCATCCTGTGATATTGTGTTATATTGTTATTCATTCATCTGGAAATCGTTGTATTAGAGTTTCTCTTCTGAAGCCATGTTAATGAAATAACAAATGATGACAGAAAAATATTAATACAATGATAGTATATTAGTGGGTAAACATCTCATTGAGGCTTGGCTCTAGAAGTGAGGACCAGCATGAAGACACCAAATCAGGACAAAAAGAGGCACTAAGCCCAAATGCTGAATATATGTTGAATCAGCAGGAGCCATATATAATAGTGGCATTGGCAGGAATAGAGATCATTATAGACAAATAGCCACAACCATAAATTTTTCACAACACTGGTGGGATATGGAGAAGAAAATTAACTACTTTGCAGCCTTTAGGGAGGCAAGCTTCTTGGAGGCAAAGTGAAGGTGGCATTTTTCATGTCTGATCCTCTCCCTCTCCAGTCCATCATGCTGTTGTTTGGCAGGAGGTAGGAACTACAATTTTCAGGGAGAATAAACATTGAATATGCTGTGTCCCCCCCCCAAAAAAAAAATCATAGTTCCCTGCTCTATACACTCTCTGTAGACTACAGATTGAACCACTAAGCCTAAGGAGCCATATTTGAGAAGAACGTGGAACTCATTATCAGCTTAGATACCTGTAGCCTACACAGGAACAGAAATGTATCACTTCAAAAAGAATAAGCAGATATAACAATTTCCCTGCTAGATACTGTTCAGTCCCATTGGATTGCTGCACAGTATGTGTGGCTCTGTCTCACACCTGGTATGATTCCCAATAGAAGTGGACACTTCCAGTTAAGTGACCCGGATAGATCCCAGGGAATTCTGTGGCTACAGTTTGGGAAGAAATATAAACAAATAAACAAAAGATTCCTGATGTGTCTGATGCTGCCACTTCTCTTTCTCCCTATCACAGAAACATTAAGAAAAGGAGAAATGATAGATGAGGAGCAAGCTGTTTCTGAGCACTTGTAGCAGTTCTGTTCACTTGTTTGGAAAATACGTACAAAGTCCTGCTTTTGTTCCAAACATCTGCCAAACTGCAACATCCTGAAACTCAGCTGTAGGCGTATATCTCTGAGTTTCACAAGGGTGTGGGGTGTGTGTGTGGGGGGGGGAGGGTAAACAAAACAAAGGAATAGCATGAAATTCACAAGCATTTCTTTTTTTGCTTCAGTTTTTTAATGAGGGGAAGGATATTCCCATTAATTTAAAGTTCTCTCATGTTGTTGTTTTCCAATTTAAGTCTCAAAGGTATCTGGATTTTACAAGTTTATTTAACTTTAAGTGCAACAAACACTTCTTGAAGAACAGTGACACATGAAGTCTTGCTTTGAAAGGATTCAGCAGTGTCCGATAAAGGAAAAGGAGACTGGTGTGAAGTGTGCAAATACTTTAGCCCTCTCACTTTGCCTTCTGACACTTGCCCCCATTTTAGCTTTAGAATTGCTACAAGCATTAATTCTTATTTATGTTTGTTGGTTCCTTCTTTAAAGATGGACAGGCTATTCAGGTATTTATTTATTTATTAAATGTATTGATGTTTCTTAAATTCATATGCCACCCTACTTCCAATGACTCTCTAGCTAGATTATATGCAGACATTTGGTCTTTGATTGTACTCAGCATCTTTTTCTGTCACTAGACTGAAACTATTGTTCCCACTGGATCTCTACTCATTACATTGTCCTGTATCTCACAACCAATGTGATGAATTCTGGAGCCCAAATCAAATCATACCAGTAACAAATACAATCTATATAACTCTCAGCATCCCACTTCTTTCTTTGGGAAGTCACACTATCTTGCCAGCAGGAAGCTAGCTGACCATGAGGATAGCACAGTTGTATAGAGCAAGGAACACTGTGCTTCTATAACTGTACTGATGAATGTCCCATGAGTTAGAACCCTGATAGCGCAAGGTTTGGTAATCTTTGCATGTACAGTACAGTACTACACATGCAAGCATCCTTGTTGTAAACAGTTCTGTTGTACTCATGAACAACCAATACTTCCATGACATCATAGCATAATTTAGGGAAAGTATGGTCATTACTGCTTGTGCAGTGAGCTCTATATTTGCTTGTATCATCAGAAGAAGGCTTGGAACTTTAGCTGACCTGGTTACATCCCAGTGTTGCTGTAGTTGCTTTTTGTGGAGAAATAGAGATAGATAAGTGATGTTCTAAGAAATTTAACAGCATGCTCTGCTAGAGAAATGAGGTAACAAAGACAGCAGCGGTCTTTAAGAATGTTCACGTTTCCCATTTCTACACAATATGACATGATTGATACTAAACTGCATCTACTGCTTATTTCCAACAGTCTTGCATTATGTTCCTCATTTCCCCCAGTTTGCCAAAACTGCCAGAATGAAAAAGAAGTGAGTTTCCAGCATCCCAACAAATGCACAGCATTTTGACAGAAAAATAGGACAAAACTAAGAAGCAAGTAATGTGTACACTCCTAACCTGAAGCAAGATATAAGGAATTATCTGTTAGAGCTACAGAACATTCAAAAATGTGTTCTTGGCTGCCTATCTTTGCCCTTTCAGCAATCAAGCTGTCACTCTTTGTGGAGTAAATAGGTAATTGAAAATAAATGTGTTTTCCTTCTAAAGTTCATTTGAAGCCTCCAGGGATACAACAAGAAGAGAGAAAAAAAAATTAGAAAGAAACTAACTTCCACCTTATGTATATGTATCCCTTGAATTTCCACTGACATTTCTGCTAATCCATGCATGCAAAGGCACTCCCAAGACATGCCCTATAGTTATAGCAAAATGGAAGACTGTGCTTTTCAGAAAAAGATCAGATGCAAAGCTGGAAAAATAGGCCAGGACTACATGTATTCTGAAAGTACTCCCTCAAAGACCGGTTCACATGAACACTACTGCTGAGGTAGATTTCTGGTAGAGGCTAAGGTTATGGGCATTGGTGCTGACCCAATTCAAGTCATTGATTCAATTTAGTTCATCAATTTGACTTAATTCGATGATTTGAAAAATCAAGTCACTTTGCCTTGACACTTCAATTTTCTCTCACTGGAGTGAACCTGATATAGAGACTACTAGCTAATCAGAGGAGAGAGATTTCAGAGTTTTGTGAAGTACAGCATGCTTTTGGTTTAAATTATAATCTCACCTTGATAGATGCTGCATTATTAAGATTTAGCTGTCTTGCCAAGACAATTCTTTGGGTAGGATTAGGAACCAAGTTGTTCTGGAGTTTGTTTCAAGTTTGCATAATTCTGATCTTGTATTCCCTACAGTAGCATAGTAGCAAGAGCTTCCTATGATTCTTGCTTAAAATAAAACATGTGTAATGGTAATTAATTCTCCTTGATCAAATGTAATGGATATAGTATTGCTTGACCAGAAATACGTAGAGACAAAAGCAAAAGGTAAACATAGCTGCAAACAATCTTAAGCAGGACATTTGGCTGCAGCTATATGAACTCTCAGAAAAACTAAAATTAATTACCTGATCTAGTTTTGACATACCTGAAAGAATTTCAGTTTAAGATGATTATGCCTCTATTTGGATTTTTGCTATCCAAATCCATCATAAAACATTATTTATGGTTTGATTTGGTAATTTTGAACCAGATTAAAATTTTAATTTATTTTAATTTCTTAGGAAATTATTTCAAGTATAGTGAAAGTTTGACTTCTATTTAACAGACTTTGGATGCAATGGACTACATTTTCATCTGGACATCTCCCTGAAGAAACAGTAAGGTCTACTGCATCCAACATAGTCCAGGAAAGGCACTTACATTTATATTAATTTACCATTAGTTTTATGTCATTTACCATGATTTATATCATTGGTGTAATGGCATATCATAAGAATAACATAAATTGCCAGGAATTATATAATTAGTGATTTAGCAGACTTTCAGGGGTAATAGACACCTCCCCAACTGGTTTGTTAAATTGAAATTTCACTGTGTTTAAAACAGAAGCAATACAAACTCCCATAGAGGCATGGGAAACATATTTTACAATTTTCTATAACTCTTTTGACTGGGATGCACAAATTTAAACACTGGAATAAATTGAGGAACTTTTCCTGAATGGCCTCCATTTTTGGTTCCTGAAATAAGAAATCTTATAGAATCCTTGAAGCCATGTAAGACTCCTGGTAGCAATTCTATCCTGGCAAAGTTGCTGAAGGATAATGCCAACTGCTGGGCAGCTGTTTTGGCATCTCTTTCTTTCCTATACAATCAAAGGCCTCTCCTGATCCTAATTCGACAACTTCATAAAAACACATCTGTTAGAATTAGATGCAACTATCAAGTTATTTTATTTAACTTTTCTTTTCTTTTTTTTAATCTAGATGATTTGTTTTTCTCTAAGTGAAGCCTCATGTGTCCAAAATGCTGGATAGAATGTAATCCCACTGTTCAGGTAGGTGAGAGGAAGCATCATAGGAGCAACATTAGAAACATATAAAGCTGGGTAGCTATTTCATCTGTCCAGGGATATGGCTTTTATTGTCAAGCATTTATTGGGGTAGTAAAATTTATCTATCAAAGACAGAGAATTGCATCTTATTCAGAGGTCTGCAGTGGTACCAGCAAGAAATCTATAGCATGCAGACTGGTTCTGGCCTATCAGGAATAAATGACTGGTGAAAATGCAGAAGAATCTGGAAGATAAAATTAATTAACAGGACACACTCCTTAAGCTGTTAAGATTTAGAGGTAATAAACTCTTTAGGGTTAAGTATATTAACATGGACTCTTTGGGCTATGAGAACTGAGACTCTAGAGATATTTATCAATATTAAAGGTGTGGATAGAAGGCAAGGACATTTATCTGACTATCTCAAAATTCTGTTCCTCCTCCTCCCAGTAGACAACCATCATATTAAAGCTCATTCACTTTATATCTCTGGTTTCTCTGCAATAATTTTGTTGCTGGCCTTATCTGAATTCCACGAATCACTTCTTTATTTCTAGGTAAGGCTACACATATATTCTGCTTCATCTCTCCAAAGGATGTGGTTTAAAAATGCAGTCATATCACTTTCATTTGATTTTTTTTTTTTAAGATTCCCAGGTTGATGTTACAAAAATGGAACTTTAATAAAAAGGGTGAAAGTTTTAAAAAGATTTATCCTCTTTAATGCCAAGATTGTTCCTTGTAATATCTTGTTTAAATACCAGCATGGACTAGAGAATTATCTCACTGAAATTAATAATTTCACACTGAGAAGTTCACTTGAACTTCTTGAATTTAGCAAAAGAAATGTCCTCTGCTCTGGTTTAATGGATATTCAGTGGGGAGAATGAGAACATTATGAGAAAAAAATTATATCTGCAGAGATCTAAAATAACTTCTTCAGGAGAAAATGTCCACTTTTGTTATGGTGTTTATCAACACATTGAGGCTTGGTTCACTCATAACAGTAAATATGATTTGTGAAACTATGTTTCCTTTAATAAACCATCATTATCCTAGGGACTGCCTCTCCCCAATTATATCAGCCCACTCCATCAGATCTCGCAGAGAAGGCTTGTTGTGGGTACCATTGGCCAGGAACCTGCATTTGGTGGGTCCCAGACGATGTGCCTTCTCTGCAGTGGTGCCCGTTGTATGGAACATCCTTCCTCCCAAGAATAGATTAGTGTCATCCCTTTTGCTATTCCGGAAGGCTCTCAAGACCTGGTTATGTCATCTGGCCTGGGGCTCCCAGGGAACCGGAGACCTGCTTAGATGGCTCGATTGCTGAGGGGGCCATTTTTATTCTCCCTCCCTTCTGGTTTATATCTCGGTTTTTATGATATTTATTAATGTGGCTTTTACATTTTTAATGTGGTTTTAATATTTGTTTTTAATCTGACTGTTGTACACCTCCCAGAGTTGCTCTTGGTGAGATGGGTGGCTTTATAAATTTGCTAAATGTATGAATGAATGAATGAATGAATGAATGAATGAATGAATCAATCAATCAATCAATGAATCAATGAATCAATGAACGAATGAATGAATGTGTTTTTACAACATCCAAACAAAATGGATAGATTTGCATAGCCCATTCAGCCAAAATCAAATAGACCCCACCTTTTTTTTCTTGACTTTCTTGACACTGTGAGATCTTTATACATCTATCTATCTATCTATCTATCTATCTATCTATCTATCTATCTATCTATCTATCTATCTATCTAATTACTAGCTCCTTCTCTTTCTCCTTCTTCTCCTTTTTTAAAACTGAGATATAAAACAACCTTTAATATTTGGAATATTAAAAAAATAAATAAAAGGAAATAACTTGTTTCAAGGCTGAACGTCAGCAGCCACCTATAAGTAATTAGCTTGAAGTTTGACGTATGAATTGTATTACAAATTTGAGATAAAGAGCCAATTAGCTTTATGCCCATGTTAACTAAATTGCTACTGAACAGGGGACATTTATAAGTGTACGAAAATATTCAATCTCCTATTTGAACATTTATAAATGCCCGCTGTATGTTATTTTTCTTGTACTATCAGAGGGGGAAAAAAAGTTTTATTTGCTTGCTTGCAAAACTTTGCAAAACTTGCAAACCTTATTTTCTAGTTCATTACTGAAGAGACAAACTACACGTTACATAAAATGAGTGAATACACCCGTACACGCACACGCGCGTACACACACACATCTTTCTGGAGTTAAAGCATCAGTTGGAACAGGAAAATAGGCTTAAACCCAGGCTACTCTTCAGCAAAATTGGCAATTTCCCACAGTTCGGTTTTGTTTAAAAAGGTAATGACAGCACAGAAGCTGTAGTTCAGCTCAGATTCATTGAGAGGGAAGAGATCATGCTCTCAGTGACCTTCTTAGAATATATAAGTGTGTCTGAATGGAGGCCTGCATTTGAAAGTGAACTTCTCCCTCCCTCCCTCCCTCCCTCCCCCCTCTCTTTTTTTCTTTTTAACTGCAGCGTAATGCCAAATAAATTAGCTTTGTTATTAGACTGAGGTACATTAATAAGGCAAATTTGTTTTAATTGAATCCAGGCTAATTAACATCCTGTTTCAACATGAAGGAATGACTAGAAACGTGAGTTTCTTTCAAACACTCTGAGTAAACCTGAATAATATGATGTTGTTAATAACCCAATACAACAACGTTGTTGCTGCGTTGTGACAGCTGAGAGAGTGAGCCATTGGATCTTTGCTTCAAATTTAATTCTGTCTTGAACTCTTGGTAGTTTGGGATCAGTTAGCAAATATAGATAATGAACTAACTTGGCTCAGTCTATAGTAAATTATCTGAAGAGTCACTGAAAATTTCTATTCAATTTGGGAATAGTCCTGAAGGGGATATTATCTTCTCTCTCTCACTCTCTCTGTTTTGATATTTGTGTACTAGAAGTAAAATATAAATACATGAAATATATTTCCCAAGGTTATTACAAATTCTTCCCTCCAGCAGCCCTTCATATATCATTTGGGAATATTTTGATCCAAATAAAATAACTCTCTAGTGAGTTATTTTTCAAGTATAGCCTCTTCTTTGCCTTACAGAGCAGTTTGGAACAGCTGCCTATAAGGTTTTGTCAGTATCAGTGATAATAAATTTCCTTTATTTTCCTCTGCTCACTGGGATTTAGTTTTATTTATTGCCATTTATTTTGTTTTTTGTGAATTAAACTAAGCCTTTAAAGAAACATGCTCTTAGCTTTAAAACCTTTTTATTTCCCCCCTTCTCCCCCCTCCCAGTTAGGGCACCAGTTGAGTTCATTTTTTTTTTTAAAAGGTTACAATTCAAAAATGGGTGAATGAAAAATAATTATCTGCTGTTCTGAAAATTGCATACTCAGTTGTGTATAAAATGAGCCATAGAAGCATAAAATAACTTCATTTCTAATTTCAGGAACTATTAACTATTAGGGAACTGGCCCTGGGAATGCACATTAAGGTAGGAATAATATAGCAGACAATATTTACTAGCCTGCTTAGTCTTCTGAAAAGTTCTGTCACCAAAGAAGGTGAGAAATCTTAGCAGGGAAGGAATTAGAGAGAGCACCATTTTATAAACTGGTAACAGGTTAAAGAACAAGGAGCAAAAAAGGCAAAAAACGTCTTTGTGCCGAGAAAATCTGGGAAGGTGTTCAAAATGGCTGTGCCAAACTTTTCGTGTGATGCCCCCAGCTTCTTTCTTCAAAGACTGCCACTTCATTGTACTGCCCCACAAATGAGCCACGTCTTCAAGAAACTGGCATAATCGTAGTAATTTTTAAATGCAGCTGATTTTTATTATCTCTAGCTTTTGGTCTTAAAATTAAAACAAGGAAACTTGGTGTTGAGAAAACAAAGCAAATTGAGCTGTAATGTTGAGATGTTTTCATTTGGCACTTCTTGTTTGCAGCAGCTGTTGTTCATTATACACTTGTAAAAAGCATAATGTTCTATAATGCATATTTTATTTGTATTGTGGATACCTCCGTGAATGCTGTTGCTTTCTCTGGAAAATCTGATGAAATCAGCCAGCTTAACATTGAACTCCCTACTTAAAGAATGACATTGTGTAGTATAATTTACTTTTTAAATATATACTTTGCTTATTTTTTTTTTAAAACATAGCATACCAAAATACTGTAATTTTGAATACAGATGCTAAAGAAGCTGAATACCAGATTTTTATACCATTGCAAAGTTCCCAGTACAGTGGTACCTCAGTTCACGAACTTAATTCATTCCACAACTCTGGTTGTGAACCGAATTGGTCGTGAACCGAATAAAATTTTCCCATAAGGTTCAATGTAAACACGGTTAATCCATTCTGACCCCTATGAATGTGGTCGCCAACCGATTTTGGTCGCCAACTGAATCAAATTTTCCTGTAAGGTTCAATGTAAATACGGTTAATCCATTCTGAACCATATGTATTTTTTTTTAAAATCACAAAAATATGAAACAAAGTACAGTACAGTATGAAGAGAGACCTTGTTTGAGGTGACTTCTGGCGTGGAGGACAGGAAGGCGGGTGGGGAGGCGGTTATTGTTTGGAGGGAGATCCATAAGCACAGCAGGGAGATCTCCTTCAGGGGTGTCCTCTCTTCTTTGTCTCTTAGCTGCAAGCTCAATTCTGGCGAAAAATCTGTCTAATGTCAGTTGTTTTTTCCTGCGCTGCATAACCCTCCAGAAATGAGAGACCACGTTATCATTCATCAGATTCAACGCTCTGTTCGTTACAGTTATGTTGGGGTGGTGCTTCTCAAAGAAATCCTGGCACTCATTCCATTTTTCCATAATGGATTTTATCACATCACTGCTAACCTCCTCCCTGTCTTCCTCTTCCTCAGTGGAATGCTCCTCACCAAGCGCTTTCTGCTGCTCACTCTGGAGCTCAGCAAGTTCTTCCATGGTCAGCTCCTCCTTATGGTCCTCAACAAGCTCCTCTATGTCTGCACCATCGACATCCAGACCCATGCTCTTGCCCATGGACACAATCTCCTCCACTACCTCTGCATCAGACCCTTCAAAGTCACGTTCAGCAACACATTCTGACCACAGTTTCCTCCAGGCTGAGTTTAAGGTCCGGTATGTGACATCTCCCCAGGCTTTGTCAATGAGGTTGATGCAGTGGAGGACATTGAAATGTTTTTTCCAGAATTCTTTCAGAGTCAAGGACGTCTCTTCAGTGACATTAAAACACCTGGTGAAGAGCGCCTTTGTGTACAGCTTCTTGAAGTTGCAGATCACTTGCTGGTCCATGGGCTGCAGAAGAGGTGTCGTGTTGTGGGGGAGGAACTTTATGAAGTCATACTCAGCATCCATATCATCCACCAAGGCTGGAGGGCATTGTCCATCAGAAGAAGGCACCTTTCAGGCAGTTGGTTGTCAGGAAGATATTTTTTAACAGTGGGTGAGAACACCTTGTGCAGCCATTCCATGAACAATTGCCTTGTGACCCAAGCTTTCGCATTGGCCCTCCACATGACAGGCAGTCTGGCCTTGTTCACATTGTGTTCCTTGAATGCACAAGGGGTCTGGGAATGGTACACCAGTAGTGGCTTAATCTTCAGCTTGCCGCTTGCATTCGCACACAGCAAAAGGGTCAATCTGTCCTTCATGGTTGAACACTTGTTGAGCGACGTATCCTTCCGCCTTCATGAATTCCATGAATTCTTTCTTGTAGGTTTCTGCAGCAGCCTTGTCAGAACTGGATGCCTCACCATGTCTTGTCACACTGTGGATCCCACTTCTCTTGTGGAATTTACCAAACCAGCCCCTGCTGGCTTTAAATTCTTCACTTGTTGCACTTGTAGAAGGTTTTTTTTTTTTTTTTTTTGCAGTAAATCACTGTGCAATTTCCTGGCTTTTTCACAGATCATAGCTTCACTAATGCTATCACCTGCCAGCTGTTTCTCATTCAACCACACTAACAAAAGTTTTTCCACCTCTTCCAGCACTTGTGTCCTCTGCTTGGTTAACATCGTTACTCTTTTTGCCACATCAGCTCCTTGGATGACATCTTTCTTCTTCAAAATAGTCGAGATTGTTGACTTCGCCATCTTGTACTCCGAGCTCAGATCAGTCACACGAATACCACGCTCATCCTTTTCTCCAATTTCCTTCTTCAATTCAATGGTTATTTTCTTCAAAACCTTATTCTTACCATGCTTGCTCTGCACTTTCTTTGGAGCCATGCTAAAAAGCACACCAAAAAGCTTCACAGGAAGTCTGTCTGCAACCACGATCTCGCCTACAGGAAGCCATGACCATGTGTCACAGCAGGGAAAATGGCCGCGGGTCATGTTCGTCACCCAATGCGGAGTTCGCGAATGGAAGCAAAATTTTGCGAACGCTGCTGTTCGTGAACCGAATTGTTCGTGAACAGAAGCGTTCGTGAACCGAGGTACCACTGTAGTTTGCTGGTCTCACCTACACTTTGCTGAAATGGCATGTCAGATAATTGGCACTGGAGTCTAAAAATCCATTGGAATCTAGATTTTTTTTCCCTAGATCTCTCTAGTTTACTGAATTTCAAAAAGGTCCTAACCATTCCTATCAGATCTTGCTCCATTCATAACTTGCTAAATTTCTCCAGAATCTCTCTTCTCTTGCATTGTGACACTACTTTGCCTCTAGATTCTGCTTCTGATTTATCTGTATTCACTTTGTGAATTGGTCCTATTAATTTTAAAGCAAACTTGGCAACCTATTTTCTACAAATGACACTGGCATCCTGGAAGACAAGCAAAATTACAAGTGGAGAGAAATTATGAACTTGGAAAAAAAAATATATTCCTCTTCAGATCGACAGATCAACAGAAAATCCTTGCTTCATATTATATTTGTGGGAATCTGTTTTTAACTTGATTTAGAAAGGAGGGAAATTGAAGATATTATGAAGGGGTTTTGCTTTGTTTTAAAGAGTCTCCTTGTGTTACTGTGCTACTGTGAATGAATTTAGTGATGTACAGTATGATTATTCAAAAGCATTTCCTTGGTCACAGGGTCCACTTAGTACATTGACTGTACCTGCTCCACAGTTTGCAGAAATAAGCTCCTATGTAGGGTAGATTATTTTCTTATTTTGTGTATTTAAAACTTAGTTGGGCAGGGTCTTGAATAAATCATTTGTATACTAGTAGAGTATTATAACAAATTGTTATTTGTTATTGCAGTAGCTGCAGTAAAGAGCTATAGTGTTTTTGTTTTTGTTTTAACACTATGAGATGTGATCTTTTACTACCAACACTGTAATTCCTTCACTGAATGCATCGAGAACTGGAAAATGGCATTACGTCTAAACTAAAGAATCTGAAGTATCTTTAAAATATCACCAAAAAAAGAGAGAAGGAAATGCAGTAGTCAGAGTGGAAACTTATGAAGGTTGGAAAAAGAGTTCTGAGATCTTTGTCTTCCAGGAGAGGGCACAGCAACCTATATTGCACACTGATGAAAAATATGTGTCAGCCCAGACATGGCTACTACAAATTCCTAAGGCAAAATCCCTTCCTTTTGAATAACGCTCACCAACTTAATTGTTTGAAATTTGGCTTGAGAAATTCCCACAGAAAGTCTCTTCTGTTCCAAATTCCATAGACAAAGTTACAAGGATTAATTAATTAATTAATAATATCAGAAGTAAAAGATCTATATCTGAGGGTTTTCTAGCATACACTTCTCATTTCAAGTCCAGCCACAGCACTCCTACGGGGTTTAGGTCTGGACACTTTGTTGGCCATTCCAAAACACTGGATTTATTCTTTCTATATTGTCTTGTAGACACGCTTGTACATTTAGGATCATGGTCTTGAAGCATGATCCACTTGCATTTTAGCTATAACTGATGGACAGATGGTCAGATATTCTCCTACAGAATTCTCTGATATAAAACAGAATTCATGCTTATTTCAATAGTCCCGAGGCAACAAAGCATCTCAAATTGTAACACTACTATCTCCATGCTTTATTGTTGGTATGAAGATTCTTGTTTTAGAATGCACTGTTTGATTTCCACCAGTCATCATAATACCAATATAGCGTGAATATTTCACTTTTGACTCATCTATTCATAGACACACAGAAATAAACTACATTTACACGCCATTCAAAAGAGACAATGAAGAAGCTAAGAAGGAAACAAAAAGACCAGAACATGTCCTCTCCAGCAGCCTACACCCAGTTAAGCAGGGATTAACAAGCAAACTTGAGATAAGTATCAATTTTCTTCTCAGTGAGTAACTGAATGAGCTTCTATCTTCCCATTCTCCCATTTATCCAATTTACCCAATATTTTTTGGATAATGGAGTCATGAACACTGACTTTAACCAAGGCAAGAGAGGCCAGCAGGTCACTAGATCTCGTTCTGAAGTTCTTTGTGACTTCCTAAATAACTTTATGCTGCACATTTTGAATCTGAAATTAACAATAGGTTAGTACAATCCCTAGGCATTATGGTAGCCCATAAACCTACACACTCTATGCAAAGCATCCTAGGCAAATCTAAAGACCCAATAGCCAAAGAAGAAAAACAGATCACAAGCAATGCAAGCACTGTTAAAACCACTATGTGGGACAAACATTTATATCTTCCAACATAAATGGAATCATGGGTTCCAAATGAGTTGCTTGAATATAATTTTAAAGATGGGATCTCCCATATTCTCTGTTTCTGTGACCTGTACAGAATGTCCAGTTAACCCCTTTAGCATTAAAACCAACAGTTTTGATTTTTCTCTGCCACACTGTTAAAGTTTTATCTGAAATTCCAACTGGTAAGACTTGGAATAAGAAATTTAATTTTTAAAAGTGCCATCATTTTTAACAGCTGCAATTCAACCAGGTCCATTCCATTCCATTTCTTTTTCTTTTCCAAAAAAGAATGAGATTATTTTTAAATAATGTATTAATATTTTTAATAACCTTAACTCCTAAATATTTGGAAGATTTATCTACACTGGTATATTTTATTTACTAGATACCTTTTTCTGCACTATAGGAGGTGTGTGAAACAACATTAGCTGTGACTTCTGAAAATGTGCTACTAAGCCTGAAAACTTCACAGATTTTTCCAGCTCCACCCTAATATATTTTGTACAGCTTTGGAAACAATTTTCTTGTTGTCACGCAATCCTACTGCTAATGTTTCTTTCAATGTAGCAAATAGAAATGGTGGTAAAGAACAACCTTGCTTTGTGACTTTTGAATGTATAAATCATTCTGAGTCATAGTTATTAATTCTTATCTGAGCAAAAGTATCTTTATACATGCTCATTTGACTGCTATATTCACTTCTTATTACAGCTTTCATAGCATCCCATCCTGTTGTTAAAGATGTTTGCTCTGCAGAGTTATCTTTGAAATAATTTCTGAATCTCAGCTAAATGTTGCTTCACCTGTGGCTTGTGAAGCAATTTACAGTTAAGGTGCCATAAGAAAGAATACAAAACACTTTCTTTGAGATTAAACCCCAAGGTTACTAGGGGGTGATGTGGATGGATGCAATTTCTAAATGCTCTAATTGCTATAAAACTATTTTTGAAACCCAAATGTACAGTAGTCTATCCATGAAAATGATTGATGCCTACAAGAATATTATACTTTTGATGTACAATATACTTTTGATTAATATAAGTAAGCCCATACATTTACAATATTTCTGTACATTCTTGAATACTAAAGATTATCTTTTACTCTTATGAACAGCCATTGATATTCCCACATCAATATTTAAATGTCCTCCCAGGATTACATTTTCTGATCCAAATATCTTCAAACATATTATTATTTTTGGATAAAACCAATTTGATTTTGATTTGGAGTATAAGTGAAGGCCAGTGTTTTATTGTCAAACTTTCCCTTAATAAAGATGAATCTCCCCTCCTTGTCTTTCTGAATCTTTTCTACTTTAAAATCTATGTTGGCTTTAATTAAAATTACCTCAATTTATGAGTAGCTTCAGCAAAAAAGGAAGGAAGGAAGGAAGGAAGGAAGGAAGGAAGGAAGGAAGGAAGGAAGGAAGGAAGGAAGGAAGGAAGGAAGGAAGTTTTTGTTTTCCTCCCAAAATATTTATTCCTAGGCAACCTTAACTGGCATGCTTCTCCAACGTGACTACTGATTGATTAAAGGACATTATGTATTTGCTGATGCTGGCTCTTTTTATCAAATCACACATTCCCTTAACTTTTAGGGACTGAACTATTTTACATTGTTCAGTCATTTCATCTTTATAGTACTCCAAATTATATTTTGCATTCCTATAACTTTGCAATGACCAGTACAAATCATGTATCTATCTTTTGAGCAAAGATAGTAAGCTGGAATAACTTTACTCCAGCTCTGAAAATGGTATTGTAACCTTTTTTGGGACTGATATGTAACAATGACTTCTTAACTGAGATCTTCAGAAATTTCTTTTGAGTGGGAAAGATGAGCCCATAAAATCTGTGTAGTGAGAACTTCACTACGATGAGGAGAACCAAAGTTTGTCAGATTTATATAATCTCAAATCAGCTTTGATTGTTTGATGAAATACTTACACAACTGTCCTTAATTACTCCCTTAAATGTATTGATTGAACTGGGGGATGGGATTAAGCTTTTTTTTTTTTTTAGTGGTAATATTTTGTTTATGAATAAACCAAACCTGTATCAAACTTCACTGTTAGTTGTTCATTCAGACAGTAGGACCCAAGTGGCAAAGATCTGCCAAAATTTATAAAATCCCAAAGGAATAAATACATTTTGTTAGAGATGTAGATGGCAAGAGTGTGATAAATCTGTCCCATACTCTCCCAGTTGTGACTATAAATACAGAATGTGAGTTGTCATTATAATTTCCATCATTTCTTTCACAATGACCAAAAGTGAGTAGAATTCAGCTTGGAAATTCCCAGCATAATTATATATTGCCCATATAAAGATTTTAGAAAGGGGTTGAGATATATAGATAGATATTTTGGCATCGTCTAAGTTCCAGCCAAGTTAATATAAGGAAAACAAAGGAGATCAGAAACTCTATTATTGATATGGTTCTTGAGATCATTCACAGTTAAAAGGCTAGGCAATCCTGAATTCAAGATTTCATGAGAACACACTAAATGGCCATTTAAAAAGACATAAAACCATTCTGATGTGCTGTGCAAAGGCAGACAGCGTCTATTTATTTATGCTTGGGATGCTAGAAACAAATTACAGAACAGATGGCTTGCAATGCTTTGGCACTGATGGAAGGAAAAAAAAAGTTCTGTTTTAGGAAAGGAAGGTAAATTGTAATCTCCCTCCTACCCATTCAATTAAAAAATTAATAGCTAGTGAAACAAGTTAGATGATATTTATAGCGCTGCTCAGTATAATATGGTTTACCAGGCCCTACAGCTCTTCTTCATTCAGATTCATCTAATTAGTTTCATTTTTTCAGTCTCCAAAATTGGCGTTTTCTAATCATTTCTTATAAAGAAGACTGAAGAAAAAGACCATTTAAGTTTTGTTATACCCAACTTTTTGGGGGATGGGGTGGGGTGGGGGATGGGGGGCTTATGGAGATTTTTCTGGGGGGGGAAATCTTTAAAAATTAGAAGTAAAAAATACTGTATTTTTCCACTGAATTCTTTTGGTGATTTTTTTTAAAATCATATTTGGTTTTACATGCTCAGCTTGCCTCAAGATAATTGCTATCTTCCTGTCTGCAAAAAAAAAAAAAAAAACTTCAGTTTTTCAGCAAAGCCATTTTTGAGAGTTTTAAAATAATTTCTGTTTAAGAGGTAAATTCCCTGTGGATTATAATATGCTTTGAAGCAAACAAATTATCTACAACAGTAAGTGTGCACCCTGGGGTAACAAATATATGATCACAAGATTTTCTTCCTACTATGGCAAAGAGACTGTTTCATACCTGCAGAGACATGAACACCTGAGAGCCACACAAACTCCTTGTTTTGGAGATAGAGGGTCCATGACCTCCTAACATATTGAGAAGCTGAAGTTTAGGTCCAGATAGGGGCATCCAGACACAGTCCAATTCTTTGCTGAGAGAAGAATGCAGTCAGGAGGCACAGAATGAGATAATGTGGGAGGACCAAGTTGGTCAAAGATGTACAAAAAAAAAGAAAAAAAATAGCTGTAACTTACATGGTCTGCAGGAATTCTGCAGAACATTTTCCTGACAGGTGTTCATTAAGAAGCTTTGTGTATTGCTGAAGATTGGCTTTATATGATGTGGAGGTATACGAGAAACATTTTCCTGTGCGGGTTTCCAGTTGCTCCAATGTGTTATTAAAAGGCCTCTTATTGCATATACTGATATGCAGCTCATGAAACAGCTTCCTTCCTTGGCCTAGTTTAGAAATGCAAGCAACAAGCAAGAAACTTCCTAAGAATAACTGCAGTTTAACAATGCATCCATTCTCTTCATGGGTCTTGGGGTATCCATATAAGGGGTGGGTGGGTTAAAAAGTCAAGAGGGTGATCAAGCGGCTATAGTTGCCACCTTAGATTTTTTATCTCCACCACAGAGACCATTCTACATTGTGCTTATAATTTGTACTAAATAAATTATTATTCAAAAAGCAGATCAAAATCCTGACATATTAATAACATGTGTGTATGTATATGTGTGTGTGTGTGTGTGTGTGTGTGTGTGTGTGTGTATTCCTGTCAGACATGACAGGAATTCCAGATATGGACAGAAGGGAGGGAGATTAGTATCATGACATGGAAGAAAGTCTTCCCCTACTCCCAGCACTAGAACTGGATTATCCAGAAAAGAATTGGAGTCACTCTTCATTGGATTGTTCAAATGAAGGCCAGACAGTCTGAAATGGTTTAATCTGAATTCCAGAACTGAGCAGAGGATTTGACATGATTGATTGGACTGAAATTGCATCTTCCAAATACATGAATCTATGAATCTGTTCTGACATAGTGAGGGTGCTACCAGGCACTTTTATGAAGAAAAGTCACAGTAACAAATTGTGAGAGAAGGATACATTTGATAGTGGTGAAATTGCCTACTACATTTTGCTGGGAATGTGGATTCCAGGGACAACTGTGTGAAAGTCACTGGCCTTTCTCTGGTTCTTCTGTGCCATTGTAACCATATGTATTTCTTTATTGCTTAGGAGTAGTGCTACGTTCTCATAGTGATCCAGAATGACACCACGTGAATCAGAACATCCAGATTATTTCAAAACACTGGTTGATAGCACAAATAAACTGTTTCCCCGCTCCTCTATTTCATTGTTGGTTTTGCTATTGCACTAAATGGAATATTTGGAACTTTCTTTCTCTTGGAGGCTTATGCAGCTGCCTCCCTCTTGGCAATGTGTGAGAGGTGTCAGACCCCTTCACAACCAAGAAGGTTAGTTATCAATGAGTCTTATTAACCAGATTTATTGAAAATAAAAAGGGGATTAGGTTACATAATCTTGGAAACTAGTAATCTATATTTTCCCACCCCATTTATCAGTAAATTCATTAGGGTATGGACTTATTGATCCTCTTATTGTCCAAGAGGGATGGTTGATACCTACTTTCATGATATAGGAGAAATGTGCAGATATTCTGGCCTTGTTAGCATTTTGCAAAACTATTAAATGTAACTAAAGCAACCTTATTCCAGTGGGCTTTCAGTTGTAGCTGCTTGGTTAGTGATGTCCATCTTGGGTTGGGTAAGGATTCCTTAAATTTATTTATTTGTTTGTTTATTTATTTAAATTTATTTACATTTTTAATTTTAATTTTATATTCAGATATTGGATGGATCACAAACACTGCAAGCAAACAAATATGCTAACGTTTTCCTTGAGATTCATTGTTTTGCCTGACAATTGAGAAAGTCCCTATTCACGCAGGTACCTGTCTTGTGCATATTTCCTCAGAATTCAGTCCAGCTAAGTGCAATGTGACTTGTTCCCAGATAATTATAAATGTGTCTACAGCTTAAATGTTATTATAGATTCCTATTTACCTGGCTAGCATTCCAGGAGACATAAAAAGTGCTTCAATCTGCAACTGAAATTAGCCTTCTTTATTGCTGTCATATTTAATTGTGTCTTCCTTGTATAAGCATATATGACTTAGCTTTCCAATGAGTAAAAATACAATGAAAATAAAATAAACCTACAATTAATGAGACACCAATCAATATAAAAATGAAATCTTATTATAACTGACCCAGAAGACAGAGCACAACCAGTCATAACCAGCACTAATTTCCAAATATCTTGCTAAAATAAAATATTTTAGCAAGTGCAAAGAAAAGTACAGTGCCTCATCTTCCATAGAATATTCCACAGCTCAGAGTTAAAGGTAGGAAATGACTTACTTTACTCCTACTTAGTGTTTTGATGCTTGGAAGCTCCAAGCACAGTGTCCATAAATTGCAAGCTGTTTCTGTCAGGACAATGGAGTTGTCCCCATACCTGGTTACCGAAGTGATTCCAGAAAGGGATAAGCAATTTAGGATTGCATTCTTTCAGGGATTATCTGTTGGGCATCATATTCCAATTAGCGAATAGGATTTAGGCAAGCAATGGGCACAGCGCCCTCAGCAAACTCTGATGATGCCAGAATGATGGCACGTGCATGATAACATCATCTCATTAATGCTGTAATCACCTACTTCATCACAACAGCTGAGGCAAGTACTGTACATGACTCAAGGTATTAGTGTGAGGCTGTTGTCACATGTTTCATTGCCCCCCCCCCCCCCACAGACTCACACTTTGATTTCCTCATCTCTGACTCCCAGGCCACAAAGTGAAGCAAAACCCGAGTTTCACTCTACTTTAAAGAGCAGGGAAGGACATATTCTTTTGTGAAGCATTTTCAACAAAGTGCATTGCAGTAACTTTCATCAAAGCAAGACACTTTTCGAAAACTACTCAGTCTCTCACTTTTTTATCACTCCTTTTTTTCTCTTTTGATATTTTTTTCTATACTACCTTTTCCCCTTCCTCCCTACACAGCAGAGTGCTCAAGAAATGACTGGTGGCTTGCAGAGGGTTTTTGACATTAAGCCAATGACTGCATTTGGTCCTTGATATACTTGTTGCTGATTGCTGGCCACAAATATAACCTTTCTTTGCCAAAGATAAAAGCTGTTTGCAGATATGTTTGACTGGATCTGAGTCACATGGAGCAACTAGGTTTTGTATATGCATCAGACTTTCATCTTGGTTTAGATGAAAGGTACGTTTCATACATATATATTTATATAGCTTGTCTTTTTTTGTCTTTCTTTTAAAAATTGTATTCTTATACTGTATTGAATAATGATATTGTAATCAGATACATTTTCCTACAAATCTACTATTTAACACAGACCAAATTTAAATAAATGGGATTATTTAGGCCAGACTTATAAATTTTAATTTACTTAGCAAAAGTAGCTTATGAGCCTACTAAAGATCCTTCAAAACCCAACGTTGATAAAGTATGTATGCTGTTGTTTGTCTAGTTTCACATAATCCAAACTTATTGTTTACTTGTAAAGTGGCTTACTTTGTCACAGTCATTATATTTAAATTTAAACCAATTAATTTTCCTGAAGTTAAGAGGACCAAATGAGTTTAAGTCCAAGCAGAGTTATTTAGCTAATCTACTTACTATACATTCTGAGAAATATTATATTGTATAATATAATATTTCTCAGAACTAAGAAATTATAACTTATATGAAGTAAAACAAAAATGGCATTTTTCACAACCATACAAGATGTTGTAAATTATTTTTTATCTGTTAAGCTTACAAATAAAGGCAATAATACATTGAGTTAAATTTGAACCAAGACGGAGACGGTTGATGGAGATGGTTATTTCTGAATCTTTTTACTTGCATGTCTTTATTTTGATTGATCTATTGAATTAAAACCAGGGAGTTTTGCACACATAATACAATAGTTCTCTAATAGTTTACGTTGGGGCAAAAGACAATTCAATTAAACTGGCCAACAAGTTGTTCCTTAAGATGATTCAGATTTTAAAATGGAAGTTAAAAAAGAAACTTACATTTAAACACAGAAAATACATCTAAGCACAAAATATATAGCCCAACGTATCTCTGCTGGCAAGCTTGACAACTTATTTTTACAAAGAATGACTGTCTGGAAACCCAAATTAAATATTGGAACATGAAAACTCTGATAAATACACACTGTGTAGTTTGGTACTGAGGCCGTGCCACCGGTGCTGCTTGTTGCGGTTACCACAGCTTTCATGCCTCTCTGAAAAGAGACCTCTTTCTAATGGAAAGTGAGACAAAGATGATGATTGCCTTCCCTGAACCCTGAAGCATCAATGACTCCAGTTTAACAGAATAGGAAGACTTCAGAGACAGACTATTTCTTCCCATGAAGACTGATATATAAATATCCTGAAAGGGCAGGGGGCTGGGGGGAGAGTAAACCCTGACTCTCCACCACCACCACCACCACTATTCCTTTTCTCCATATATTTGGAGAAGATTTAGAATGTATTCCTGGATTTCAATGCAACAATTTTTACTATACTGAATATTAAATATTTGCCAATGTTCACACTGAGACAGTTGATTCTGAGTCACCTTGACTGAGGAAGCAGCTCTTTGTTGCAGGCAATGACCCTCCTCAAGTAGGAGTAGAGGGACGCATATGCCAAGCCCCATTCAGATGTTCAAACTATTCCCAAAAGAGCCAAAAGCTTCTTAAGCATTTCAAGTCTCAGACCAGCCAGTGCTCTAAGCTGTTTGGATGAGCTTCACAGCCTGTGTCCAGTGATTTAGAGGCAATTGTGTAAGGACTGATTTTGAGACTGTTAGGTACTTGAAGATTCTTTTTATCTTTTTTCATGTATAACTTTTTTTTTTTAAGCTAGCAAGTGTTTTAATGTTATGAATTAATATGTAGACTCTTTTCATTCTAATCTTGACATCTCTGGAGCAGGATAGAAACAGTTGGGACTCTCTTCAGTAAGACAGAATGTCATATTGTTGTGTTGTGTTGTGTTACATTGAAGCAAATAATCAGATTAGGGTAACATCTTTCCTTAAATCTAAGGAAAGGTTAAGTACAGTTTAGAAGATGTCATAAGATGATGCTAAGATGGATCTCAGTTTGCCATGAAAATAATGGATTCTATTGAGGGTGGGTGGGAGGAAATTACCTTTGTGGAGGTATTGTGGAGGTTATGAGATCAGTCTGGAAAAAGAATCATAAATCAACAACAGAATCCTTGTCAGATAAAATCCTGCTCCACTGATTAATTCAATGGATGCTAGGCTTTGTTCATTAACATCACAATCAGCAAGCAACATGAGCTAATTGCAGTTATTCAGTTTCTGATCTGATGATATTTTTCTCACGAATCTTATCTGAATATAAGATACTCTTCATAACGATAACAGGTATGGTGCTACTGTACTTAACCTGAGGAATGGGGGGGGGGAGTTCCAGTGAAGCCAATTAGATTTTCTTACAAATTCCCAAAATAAACCCTCCCATGAAAGTATTGACAAAACTGAGCATCAAATTAAAGTAAAAATATTTTAAAATAATAATGGAAACAAAGGAACAACAATAACCCTTTATGTCCTAAAAACAAAAATATAAATGTTTAGTTTATATTGAAAATCCACCCCAAATTACTTGATTTCATAGATTAATAAAGGAGAAAGACAAATATATGGTGCCAATTAAAGGATAAAGGCCAATTAAAAAGTAAATCTGCAAGTGTGCTTCCATCTCCAGTATATATACGTACACAAAGATAGATACTCACTAAGAAATATGTGTGTGTGTGTGTGTGTGTGTATAGATACACACACACACAGACACACACACACAGACACACACATATAGAGTGGCTGGATAGCATAGCGGTTAGAACACTGCCTTTGATGCAGGAGACCGAGGTTCAAATCCCGGCTGGTACCTACCTTACCAGTAGGGGTCCTTGGGCAAAGACCCCCTAACGCTTCACCTGCCCACCTCAAAATATGAGGGTGACACGAACTAAGAGAGTCATGCCGGTTCGGACGTCGCCCGGATTAACAAGATCTGCGTCAGATGTTGGGGAACCAGGACAATCTGATGTTAAGTGGGCTACTGGAACAAACCATACATGGACAAGACAAGAGAACTTGGAATTGATGGAATGCTACTACAACAGCAGACCTAATGAGAGGGGATATATGAAACGTATGAGGGAGCTATGGATTGACAGAAGGCCTACATCCACACTAACTGAGAAACAACTAGTTACCCAGCGCTTCAACATAGTGAAGAGGAAGCTGCTCTCACAACTTGAGATAGACCAACTGCACATTACAACCCGGACTCAAGCAGTCCTAGAAGAACAAGCAGATGTGCAGCCAACACCTGAAGCTGGAATGTCACTGCCATCCCTTCCATTGCAGAGCACAGCAGCTGATATGAGGCACAAGATCATGGGTAAACTAGCTACAGTCAACCTTTGAGTCCGATTACCAAGGCTCCATGGAGAAGTACCATCAGATAGTATGCTAGAAGATGCCAACAGAGCCCTCCAGACAATCCCTACTTCCACCATAATTGAAACCAATGAATTGGTATATGCTACAGCCGCTGTAATCCTGGAAATGCTTGGCTACACGATCAAGAAGAACAGCAGTACATACCCACCCTGGAAAATGAGATTGGAGGCTAAGATCAAGGCAACTCAGAGAGAAGTCAGTCAGCTGGTGGAACTACAGAAGCGTGTGGAGATTAGGGATAAGACTCGGCTACTGAAAAAATATATGGGCCTGACCCCATCTGAAGCCCTAGAGACTGCTAAACAAAAGCTCACAGCACTGGCTGCCAGGGTAAGGAGATACACTAGAGAAGCAGAGGCCAAGAAGATAAATGCCCTCTTCTCCAAAGAACCTTCCAAGGTGTACTCCCAACTGCAGTGCAACCACACAGTAACAGCTGAGCCACCAGCAGTGGAAACTGAACAGTACTGGAAGAACATATGGGAAAAGAGAAGACACAAAACACCAGTGCAAAGTGGCTGCAGGACCTGAAAGCAGACCACAGCCATCTCCCAGAACAAGAACCAGTCACCATCACAGTAGCAGACATCCAACAGCGGGTCAAGAACCTGAAAAGCTGGACAGCACCTGGCCCGGATATGATCCACACCTACTGGCTAAAGAAACTAACAGCAATGCATGAACGCCTAGCAGCACAGATGAACCAACTGCTAGCAGCAGGCTCCTACCCAGATTGGCTAACACAAAGAAGGACAATGCTGATCATGAAAGACCCTCACAAAGGAACAGCACTATCCAACTACCGGCCAATAACCTGCCTCCCCCAACATGGAAAGTTCTATCAGGCATCCTAGCTGCCAAGCTACAAGACCATATGGGCCAGTACATGAGCACAGTTCAGAAGGGCATTAGGAACAACACCAGAGGCTCAAAACACCAGATACTCATAGGTAGGGCGGTCACCCGAGACTCAAGGTCTAGGCAGACCAATCTGAACACAGCCTGGATTGACTACAGGAAAACCTACGACTCAATGCCACACACATGGATCTGTGAATGCCTGGCACTATACAAAGTCAACAGGACACTAAGGACCTTCCTCAAGAACTCAATGGGACTGTGGAAGACAACATTGGAAGTGAACTCAAGACAGCTCGCACAAGTGGCCATCAAGTGCGGCATATACCAAGGTGATGAACTGTCCCCACTGCTGTTCTGCATTGGCTTAAACCCCCTCACCCAGATAATCACAAGATCTGGATATGGGTACAGGTTCAAGAGTGGAATCACCATCAGCCACCTCCTCTACATGGATGACATCAAGCTGTAGGCTAAGAGTGAACGAGACATCGATTCACTGATCCACCTGACATGGATCTACAGCAAGGACATTGGGATGTCATTCAGACTGGAGAAGTGTGGCAGGATGATAGTAAAGAGAGGGAAGGCAGTTAAGACCGATGGAGTGGAACTACCAGTGGGCCACATAGCAGGCATAGAGACCAGCTATAAATACCTTGGTGTCCCACAGTCACACGGGAACCATGAGGAGGAGGCAAGGAAGACAGCAACATCCAAGTACCACCAAAGGATAAGACAGGTCCTGAAGAGCCAGCTCAATGGGAAGAACAAGATCCATGCCATCAACATGTACGCCCTGCCAGTCATCAGATACCCTGCCGGTATAGTGAGCTGGCCAAAGGAGGACATGGAGGCTACCGATGTGAAGACCCGGAAGCTCCTCACAATGTACGGAGGTTTCCACCCCAAGTCCAACACCCAGAGACTGTACACCAGCTGCAAAGAGGGCGGGCGGGATCTGATGAGTGTCAAAGCCACTGTCCTGGACGAAACCCAGAGTATCCAGGAGTACATCAGTAAGATGGCACCCAAAGATGAGCTGCTGAGAGAATGCCTCAGGTAGCAGCAGACATGGGAGAAAGTTCAAGCAGAGGAAATACCATGGCAAGACAAGCCCCTGCATGGGATGTACCATCAACAGATAGCTGAAGTGGGAAATTGGGAAATCCTATCAATGGCTGGAATGGGCCAGATTAAAAGACAGCACTGAGGCACTGACCATAGCAGCACAAGAGCAGGCACTAAGCACCAGATCCATAGAAGCAGGGGTCTACCACACTAGACAGGACCCAAGGTGCAGATTGTGCAAAGAGGCCTCAGAGACAGTCCAACACATAGTGGCAGGGTGTAAGATGCAGGCAGGAACAGCATACACTGAACGACACAACAAAGTAGCTGGCATTGTATACAGGAACATCTGCAGAGCGTATGAGCTACACCCCCCTCCCAAATCCAGATGGGAGATTCCACAGAAGTGGAGAATAACAGGGCTAAGATTCTGGGGGACTTCCAGATCCAGACAGACAGGCAGGTACTGGCCAATCAACCAGACATCGTGGTAGTAGACAAAGAGCAGAAGACAGTCGTAGTGATAGATGTAGCAGTGCCAAGTGACAGCAACATCAGGAAGAAGGAGCATGAGAAGCTGGAGAAGTACCAGGGCCTGAAGGAGGAAATAGAGAGGATGTGGAAAGTAAAGGCCAAAGTGGTCCCAGTGGTGGTAGGAGCACTCGGGGCCATGACTCCTAAGCTGGGAGAGTGGCTCCAACAGATCCCAGGAACAACATCAGGGCTCTCTGTCCAGAAGAGTGCAGTGCTAGGAACAGCTAAGATACTGCGCAGAACCCTCAAACTCCCAGGCCTTTGGTAAAGGACCCGAGATTGAGGAAGACACCTACCACCCGTAGCAGTGAGAGGGGAATTTTTATATTTCTTAGTGAGTATCTCTCTCTCTCTCTCTCTCTCTCTCTCTCTCTCTCTCTCTCCCCCTCTCTCTCTCTCTCTCCCCATTAGAACAGCAAGTCCCTCAGTAAAACTAGTTTTATACCTTTGAGTGACAATCCTTTTTGGTAAATAAGTGGTAGGATTTTTAGTTAACGCCACACAACTGGATATTTTTTATAATTATTATCTGAAAACTGAAGTGATGTCTAAGTACCTGGGGAGGAAAGCATCTTTGTTTATGTGTGATTCAGTCCAGCTTATAACTTCCCTGTCTACCTCCATAAGGGTGAAAAAAGAAAAAGAAAACCTATTCAAATGTGGAATTTTCATAATACACTTCAGGTACATCTCCTGTCATTATAACATTCTCAACATCTAGTATAGCAGCAAACATATTCATCTATAATTAAGTACTTAAAGCAATGCTTAAAGGGGATAAGCCTTTCCTGCAGTGTTTTTGGGAAATAAATTAATAAAAATCCACCCATTGAAAGATTACCTGATTTCCTGCAACAGTTCCTTCTTCTCCTATTTTGAACAAAAGAACTTGTGATGATTTACTGCCCAAGGAGGTACACCCTTCCAGTTTCAGAGAAGTACAGCCTCACTTTGGAATACACTAAACAGAAAACTATCAATAATTTATTTAAATTTCCATTGCCTTCCTGAAAGAATTTGGCTTTGATAGCCAAGCATTTCATAGATATGATAGAGTATTCTCTTCAGCATTCTACAGGCAATTTTCAAACTCCTGTTAGCAGAATTCAGATAGTGAGATAAATCCTTTGTGCATCACACACATATTCAAGGAGAGCATAGGGTATAATTATAATTAATAAATCAAAACTGATGTACCTTGATGAAGAAAAATTTGGTTCAAATCAGATTCATCTAACTAATCAGATGGTAATATATTTTAAAATGTACCTTTTATTCCCTCGAGTAAATTCCGAGGTATTTAACCTTTTAGCAGTAATATTAAACTCGTATTTGTTGCAGATGGTGTTTTAAGTTTCATGCCAGCATTTGAGTTGTGTTCTTGTTAATCTGACATTGAACCATATATTGCTGTACATATTTGGTTATGAATTAAAGACTCTTTTGGATGAGCAACTGTTAAGTATAATATTGTCAGTATTAATTTCAATTTGTTGTCTTGCTTGGCTAAATTAATTCCTGAAATTTATTTTGTTGTTATATCTTCTTTTTTAATGGTTCTAATGCAAGTAAATATAAAAAGGGAGAAAGGGCACAGTCTTGAATTTTTCCCTTCTTTATAGTACTTTTTGTAATAGGAAACCATTTATTATTGTTTTATCATATTGTTCTTTATAAATATTCTATATCCATGTAAGAAAGGTTTGGCCATGGTGATTCTTCAAAGTCATAAAGTCAAAGTCCATTCTAAATTATCAAAAGCTTTCTCCACAGCAAGAAGAAAAAAAAAATCATAATCACCTTTCCCCTGCCTGATTTATATTGTTAACAGCATTCAAAATACATAGGCTAATTCCAGTATGCTTTATTATTATTTTTTTCAGAGAAAACATTACTATACTTAGGAATATTCAAAGGTTATGTGTCAAATGTGTAAGGAAGTGTTTAGAAGACAATGGCAACCTATTCATACTTTTAATATAATTTATATAATAAATTCTCTATGGGGACCTGATTTTTGGTACAACCTGAATATCTGATATTATCCTTGATATATATATATCAATATATATTTAATATATTTTTAATATATATTAAAAATCAGGTTAAAGAAGAGAAATTTATATTACAATTTTGGTCTTAATTTGGGAAAATAACAATTACATCAAAGTATGTTTTATAATTTTCATATATTTTTAAAATGTGTATTGAGGAAATTCTGCACAAAAATGTAAACATTGATGATAATATACAAAAATAAATAATTGTAAAACAAGCACCCTGCTGCTCCAAAAGAAAAACCTATGAATTTAAGTTCATATTTGTTTTAAAAGCCTTAAAGATGCAAACTTAAGACTGGACAGATTTTTCTCAACTCAAATATTTTGTGGGATGTGTGATGATGTTTCCAGGCAGTGCTTATCAAAAACAGAGCTAAGACATCTTTTTATATCTGTTCCACACACAGATTTTACTAATTTTTAATGTAATATATGTGGTAAGGAGGCATGTGTAAATTCAGTGACTTCAGCATGATCTCCCCTCTGAGATGCAACCAGTCCTAACCCTATTAGTCTTCAGGAAGGTTTGAAGACTTGGCTGCTCCCTCAGGTTTGGGCCTGGATGTTAGATAAACTCATCCTCAGGATACGAACGCCTCTGCTTACGAATTTTTTGAGATATGACCAACTCCGGCCCCAAAAATTTACCTCGACTTGCGAATTCCACCTCGACTTATGAACCGGATCCGCGGCCATTTTCCCTGCTGCCATGCGGTCGCGGCTTCCTGTGGGCGAGATCGCGGTAGCAAGGAGACATTCGGTGAGGCTTGTGGTGTGTTTTGTGGCGTTTGGAAGGTTTTTGGTGTGCTTGTCAGCATGGCTCCAAAGAAAATGCAGAGCAGGCTGGCAACTGACTTTAGACAGGTTTTTCCCCAGAACTGAGCCTGCAGCTAAGAGGCAAAGAAGAGAGGAAACCCCTGAAGGAGATCTCCCCGATGTCCCTTTGGAGGGGGACTCTCCCTCCAAACAATAACTGCCTCCCCACCCCATTCTCCCTCTTCATACTGTGCCGTACCGTACTTTTTTTCATGTTTTTGAGGTTTAAAAATAAAATGCATATGTTTCAGAACTGTTTAGCCGTATTTACATTGAACCTTATGGGGAAATTTACCTCGGGGTGTGACCAAATTCAGAGGGCGGAACAGATTAACCGTATTTACATTGAACCTTATGGGAAACTTTACCTCGACTTGTGACCAAATCGAGTTGCGACCAGAGTCACAGAACGGATTAAATTCGTATCCCGAGGTACCACTATACATGTTTGTGTGAACTGCCTATGTGTTTGACTGCTGTGTTTGTTGTTGGTTTTATTTTACTGTATTTTTTTAAATTGATGTACGTTACCTGGAATTGCATTTTGAAGCTGGATGACCATGTAAATCAAATGAATGAATAATCGAATAAATAAATTATCTACATTCTATTACTCATTTAAGCAATTATTCTCAATTTATAATCCACCAAATGAATGCAAGAGAAACTAAGTGTTTAGCATTTTGCACAGGAAATAGATATGAAATGGTATGAAAACAGAAAAAGTTATATGTCAGTTAATGAATATAATCTTTTTTTTTCAAATAATTTTATTGAGAATTATAGATGGAAATATTAAAAGCCAATAGAAAATACAAAAAATACAAAAATACCCCCCAAAAAAAAAAAAGGAGGGATATGGAAAAGAAAAAGAAAAGGAAAAAGGGAAAAAGAAGTAACTTTCCCCCTCATCCCAGCAAGTAAAGACAAATTTAATAGCCTATCGGCATCTCTAAATACAACATAATCTCTTTTCTTCTCAAACCTCATCTCTTAGGTAAAAACAAAACAAAAAAACAAAATCTAAATGCTTTGTCAATCATTCTTTGTCAGAAAAAACCCAGTAAGGACAACCAGATGTAACTATTTTCTTCTTTTAGCCCTGATTGAATAAACCAACCTTGTATTCCTTCCCAGAATTTTAAAAAATATTTAGCTCCTTCAAAGAAAGTCCCAGGGGTAGTTTGCCGGACATCTGTGTTTCAAGGAAAGACTCTTCCAGAACTTTAACAAGTTTCATTTGTATATCCAATAAGTAAAGTTTATCCTTTTGTCACTTGTAGTAAAGGGACTTGGGAGGGGGGATGTAAATGTAACACAGATGGATCTGATGGATGACTTACTCCCTGAAGAACATGTACAGATATTAAATCAATAAATTGATTTGGATTTTTTTCCCCCTTACCGGATATAGAAAAGAGTTCTGTTAAGGTTTTGAAGGACTTTACTACAAGTTGTTAATAAATATAATCTTAATGGCATTAAGAAACAAAATTTGGGGCTATAATATGAAAGAAGTTCCAGGTTCAAAGCTTATAAAGTTGATTGTTTTTTCTTTATAAAATGAACTCTTAATTGTAAAACAGTGTGATAGCTCAAAATGTAAACAGTGAGCATTTTCCATCTTGGAGAAAGAATCAATGTGATTCCAAATCCAGATGCAATGTGAAAATTAAGTAATATGAGCAATTAATTATAGTTCATCAAGAAGACTGTATTTAAGAAAATGAATAATTTAGGACAAAATTACATATGAATGATAAATTTGAAATGGAAATAAATACTAATCACAGAAATCAGTTAACATATAAATATCCATTTTTAAAAATATCACAGTTAGACCTCATTAAGATTGTTTCATTTATCTACCAAAACAGATAAACTATTTGTGGTGTGTTTTACAGTCATATAGAACATAAGCTGACCATCATGTTTGCCATTTAACTTTTTATTATGTTTATTTATGGGCTGTTCCATCTTCAAGTAACTGTAGTTGGGGTATGGGAAAACAGATCCATTTGAATTTTATGGTAGCAATTATATATCCTTTGGAAAGAAAGAAAAAGAAAGAAAGAAAGAAAGAAAGAAAGAAAGAAAGAAAGAAAGAAAGAAAGAAAGAAAGAAGGAAGGAAGGAAGGAAGGAAGGAAGGAAGGAAGGAAGGAAGGAAGGAAGGAAGGAAGGAAGGAAGGAAGGAAGAGTTATAGCTAAGAATTAGAAAGTAGGCTCGATTCCTGGCATTTGAGGATATACTGTAATAATACTTGGAGCTGGATTGATTTCCAGTTTGCTTCTGGGTTCAGTTCAAGGTGCTGGTGCTTATCAATCCTAACTCATGGAGATGTCATATCATACTTCTGTTAAAAAAGCATGATAAATTTATATTGTGCTAAAGTTATGATCCATAATAGATGGGTCATAATTACCAAATCTTACTGCTATCAAGAGTACCCAAAGTAGCAAGATGGAATTAATCTCCTATCTTTGCTTCATGTGACTTTACCTATAGATTCTTTCCCTGTTTCTGATGGCAGATCTTAGGTTCCATAAAAAATAGAAGTGGACATGAATGATTTCTCCTCCAAATTTTAGGCAGAGGAAGTAAACTATCAATAAGTATATAGTGGACTCTTCTGTAACCAGAGTTTTTCCCTCACCTTTGTTTCTTTTACAATATCTCTTGAATTTTAGCCAAAGAATGAGATATATTTCATGGGAACTGTGAGAGGAGGAGGAGGAGGAGGAGGAGGAGGCAAAATGAATAGGACTGGGTCACATGCATAGGAAGCCTGACGATTTATTTTCTGGTTTATTAAAGTTTAATCACAGGCCACTGACTATTATTCCCAATAAATGATATGACATCCTCTTACTTCTAGGACAGGGGGAATTTTTTTCAGGGGGGGGGGATTCATTTTTACTCTAATATATATAATGCATGCTTTGTGAACTTATGTATAAACTGGAAACAGACTTATGTGCTGAAGTCTGTATACACATTCACACACACACATTCATTCTTTCTTTCTCTTGCTCTCACATCAAAAACATGAAAGTATGGTAATAAGAAGGACTCTGATTCATTCACTTAAAGCAGCCAATCAACAAATGTTAGGGTAGGTGGTGATTAAATACTCAAGGATAGCAGTCAAATAAAGAAATAAATGAATCTCTGATTGATTCAGAATCAATGCATACAAGCCTGTAAAATCTCAGTGGGAAAATCATTTCCCTTAGCAGGTGCCATAAAAAAAAAAAAAATGTCCTCTACATATCTGAAGATAATGCATAAGAGAGGCTGTGTGCCATAGTGGTTAAGATGTTGGACCAGGGCCTGGATGACTCAGGTTTGAGTCCACCCTCAGGTACAGAAGATGCCTTTGGGCCAGTCACACTCTTTCTTCACCCAATGTGCTTCACAACTTATTATTGTGATGAAAATTAAAAGGACCATTGTGCATGCTTCTTTGACTGAAAGGTGGGATATAAATCTAAAAACAAACAAAACAAATCTCCAAATAAATAAATATGTAAATTTGCAAAATGATCAACAAATGACAGTGGTATAAAGGGCAAGAAAGGGTTATTCAGAAGAGGCACTATCACATGTAGTCTAATTTAGAACACTTTAGGTCTTCTAAACCTGTATTTCTCAACTTTGGCAGCTTCAGATGGGTGAACTTCAACTTCCAGAATACCCATCTTAAAGTTGCCAAAGTTGAGAGATCTAGCTCTAAACCAAAAGGAATATCCATTGGCATTCAAACTTTTTTTTTTTTAATATAATCTCAAATTCACAAGCATAGAAAATGGAAGGAACTTAAGGTTAGAAATATAGTAAATGAAATGAAATGGTTCTGATTTGGAAATCATATAGTGCGTTCAGTGCCTGATTGTATATTGTATTCATTTTAGTTCTCTACAAACCACCTTTGTCAAATGTTAAGATACTTTTTTTCAAGTTAGGGAAAAGAGAGTAGAACTCATTTTAAATATTTTAACAACTGATGAATGATAATAAGAACTCCCTGCAAATAAGGGAAACAAACAAGCAGAAAGAGAAGCTAGGTTAGAATATTTCTTCCACTTATTCTATTATCTGCCTACTTTTCTTTATAGATTATTTAAAAAAAAAACGATTAATAATATTATTTATTTATTTATTCAATTTATATAGCCTCCCTCAGACCAGTGACTCTGGGCAGCTAACAACAATAAAAACAATCAAACAATTAAAACAATACAGAAAATTAAATATAAATACAGTCAAGAGATCTTTAAAAAAACGTCAGTGACAGCACAACCATGAAACGGGCCCCTTCGCACACTCGGGGCCCCAGGCCTGGGCATAGAGCCAGGTCTTCAAGGCCTTCCGAAAAGCCAAAAGGGTTTGGGCCATCCTAATCTCAGGAGGGAGGGTGTTCCAGAGGGCAGGCGCCAGAGCAGAAAAGGCATGTCTCCTGATCCCCACCAGCTGACATTGCTTGGCTGATGGGACCCAGAGCATGCCCATCTTGCCGGACTGGATTGGACCAGTAGAAATACTAATAATATGTATCCTGCATTAGAATTTAGCATCTCGTCATTCTGTTTTCTTGTTCTTTTGTATACATAAGTCAGTTGTAAGTCACCAAGTGATAAATGGTAATATATCCCTGAACCAAACTAGCTTTTGACATAGGTAATTGTTTCATTTGTGGCAGATGCACAGAAATGTTTCATCAGAGAGACTAAGATTGTACCACATTCACAAGAGACTGGAAATAAACAGATAAAATAGTAGCCCTTCTGTGCTGCTATCATGACAAGCTGTTAGTTGAAACAGAGGAGAACTGAAAATAACTCCAAAGAACTGTATTTATTATTGATGTCAATTATTTTCCCCACTGTTAGCTAGTAATTTATTGTTTTCTTTAAAGCGACCTTTTTGTCTTCTATGTGTCAGTTTGTCACATTCTCCTCTGCTTATACCCTTGACATAAAACCACAATTAAAGTGAATAGACTAAAAATAATTATTAATTGTAGTGGTGCAACTACTGTGGTGTTAAATATCAAGGGGGAAAAAAAAAAGCACCATTAAGATTTCCTTTCTTTACATGGCAGTGATCTGGATAATTGATGTTATTATACTGATAAAAGAAAGGTAATGTTTAAATAAGACTGACTGTTCTCTCAGATCATGAGGCAGATTTACAACCCCCCCCCAAAAAAAATGGGATTAGTGCAGCAATATATTTATGTGCTGAAGAATGTCTATGTAAAATAGGAAGTTTATAATAAAGAGATGCAGTTCAGAGGCAGTGGGAGCAAGACATTTACATCTGCTCCTTGTTTCTTCTTGCGCTGCAGAATTGGCATAAGATAAACTGAGCATCAGGTGAGACAGTCATTCTTAAATTTAATTTAGTCACTCTCTGGAGCCTTATGAGGCTATTGTTATCCATGATACGTTCTCAAAATGGCTTTTGTAGAAAGTATACAATGAGGATGTCTTATAATTAAGCACTGATTGGTGCTTTCAGTATAGATATGCTTAATTAAATATATACAGATGATTTCTGTGGGATTTGCTGAGAACCTCAACCATACATTTCAGAGCTATGTTAGGAAAGCAAAGCTATACGTGCTTGGAAATAATCTGATTTCCTAAGACATGAATCCATTGTAAATAAATATAATGGTTCATATTTATTAAATACAATTTTCTGAATCTAGTCCACATAATACCAGATAGTATAAATGATTTTTTTTTTTAATATATGAAAGTAGGGCTGGGTTCTTATGCTAAAATGAAATATATGCAATTAGATTGTTTATTGGTCTGCATAAACTGACTACAAAGGTGAACTCTTGGTTATTTGGGCAACTGCGGGGATAGCAAAAAATCAAAATGGTGGCCATGACCATATCAACAAAGCCCCACCCTATTTTTAAATGTATCACACATGAAAAGGGGAAGGCTTTGATCACTTGATGGAGGCCACCATCTTCACTTTTTTACCTTCCCAAGGATGCCCCTACTTAGTAATTTGCCTTTTTTTAAAAAAAAAATTTCCTAACTATCTGACCACTAAAGTATCACATTTTAAAGAATTGTAAGTCTCTTTATCCAGTTTATTTATTTACAGGATTAACTCTAGGGAACTAAGGTTCATAACTGTTACCTTGGTAACAAAGTGATAAGTTTATGAGCGGGTAAGTTTATGAGTGGGTAAGCTGGCAACAGCAAACTTCCTTTGCAAAGCAACTCTTAAAAATCAGTTACAGGTAACCTTTTAACCTCTTAACATTTCCATAACATCCTAATAAACATGAGTAGAAATTATGTTCCCCACATACCGTACAACAAGTAGGTCCAGGTGGATCTTCATTCCAACTTCTGATCCTCTGGACTTCTTTCCAAGAAGTCTTTTTCGAATGATAATATACATACTTAATCTTAGCAATGAAATAAACATTCAAGTGAGTTTACCAAAGAAGAGATGTTTCCCTTATGAAATGTTTAGTTACATTAGTTTGGTTATAAATGTTTTCTTTCCATCTGAAGAGAATAAAGGTACCCTTGTGCTATTCTTTCACATGAATGGAAACGGAGTTCTACCAAGCCCACATGGTAATATATATTCTTCAGAGAATAAAATACTCTGTAATCTGCATAGAATAATGCTTCTTTGGTGTACATGGTTACAGATTCTCTATAGAGTATGCTTAGAATTTAGTGGAATTCCCATCTAAATACTCACTATCCTATCTATGTGGATACAGCGTTAGATCGGTAAGTTTAAAAACCTTCCCAATGGTAAGGTCACTTCATTATTGTGGATAGATTTCACCATTGATTAGTAATTGCTGTATCCTGGAGTACAACCTTCCAGAAACTGTTATATTCTGGAGTATAACATGAAGTTTTCCTCTTAAAACTTATTATTCAATCATAAGCCACTTTACAATATTTGAAATGTATAGGTTTCTGATCCTGTAAATAGGTTGACCTTCAGAAATTGTTGTACGTAGAACTTTAAACATATTATTTTCTGATCGAAAACTTTCAGTGTATGACATTAAATCTAGTGTTTCTATCCTTCTCACTGCTTTGAAATTTCAATATTTATTAGATTTATATGTTGCATTTTTGTTTAGATGGCTGACATACTATTGAATTGAAATACCTTCTGTGGTTTCCATTTTTAAGTAGAATTAACAATAGGCTAATATAGATACCTCTTAAAACTGCTTCCCCTAAACTTCCCTCTCTATATGTGATAATCTGTGACACGGTGTCACCATGTTTCTTGGTCCTATTGTGTACTGGAGCATGCTTTTGAAAACCATGATTTAATTTTATTTTTATAGATTGGGTCTCCCTCATATTACTGATAAATCTTTAAGAATAATTGTTATATATTTTCTCGCTAGTGGTGCTTTACTGGAGGCAGACTTCTGTAACAATCCTCTGCTTTCTCTTGCTTCTGCCTAACATGCTCTTGATTTTGGTAGTTTTTTTGGTCTTAACCTGAATGAATTTCTTCAGAAAGAACACCATTTGCATGCTCCTTAACTGCATTTTTTTCCTCAAGGAAGCTAAATACAATCTATCTTGAATAGCAATTGTTATGAATATTAAACTGCATTCAAGGGCACTTGCATGCCCAATTACATGAACAATTGTTGGTGTCATATGTGCAGTTCAGACCCATTTCCTCTAAAATGCACAGAGCTGTGGACTGAATCAAGAAAATGAAATACAGTCAGAAAATATGACTTATACAGCTCTTTTCTTTTACACATTCATACTGAGTTTATGTCTGCACTAAACCATATTTTGGGGGAAAAAGAATTAACAACATGATAGGAAGAGTCCATAGCTATTTTTATAAATGATTCCAAACTGTATCTAAGTTACAGACCATTTTCCTTGAGAACTCTCTCGATAAATGCATTGCAACCAAGTGGAAAACGTATTCCTTTTCCTGCTGTGATTGCACATTTGTACTGTTCAGTGCAGGCACAAGTATTTGCAATTTCTCTCTGACAGCTTGATTAACCTTGAAAAGTTGCAAAAAGAAAAAACTTTTTCCACTTGATCCCTAACTTTGCATCTTCACTTGCAATGAAGCATGGTAACTATGGCACTGACAAGAGGTAGTAACTTCAATATAGGTTCTTAACAGAATTCTTCCATTTTCCTTCTTGTGTAAGATTGACATCTGCGGTTTTGAACTAGAGAAGAATGCCAGTATTCATAAAGAGAAGGCTGAAAGACTGTGTTTTTACAGTCTCTCACAATACCTGGCTGCTGGCTGCAGGCAGACAGGAGTTATAAAATTCTGAGACTAATCAGGTTGAATGTATATTTTCATTCTTCAAGGGAACAGTAAAGAAAAACTTATTCCGTCCAAAGTAAATTTTAATTTACCTTGGATATTTAGTAGCCACAGCCATTACATTGCATTACATGAAGATCAACTCTAAAAGTCTCTTTGTAAAGAGCTCAAAACTTATGACCAGAAATCAGAAATACATATTTCTTCAGCAAAAGATCAGCTTAGACATCTTGTAAGAGCTATCTCTACTTCTCTGTAGCTATCCGAGATGTGAGAAGAGGGTTATTTTACTAATTTTTGCCTAAAGGGATTTACAGTACTCCTTGCTTAATGACCGTTTGAAGTTATGACAGCCTTGGAAAGGGTGCTTTATGGCCCATAAAGTACTTCTGGCTGTCGTAAAATGCTGCACCATCACCATCACATGGGCTCATTCTGGACACTTGGCAACTGGCTCATATTTACGACCAGTTGCCAGGCAGCCTGTGATCATGTAATCACCATTTGCAATCTACTCTACTGGCTTCCCCATTGGAAGGGAAGTTTACAAGCAGAGAGGATGCAGCAGTGTGCAGGAACAGAGCTCATTCCTTCACACCACCAAGGGTTTTCCCCTCCTCACTTAGCAGTGGGTTTCTTCAGGATTTGAGCTCCTTTCTTATCCACCACTGAGTGGGGAGGGGAAAACCCTTGGTGGTGTGAAGGAACAGTTCAAATCCTGAAGATCTGTGCTCTGTTCCTCCAGCTCCAGGAAAGATTTCCCTTCTGTCCATGCAGAGGAGAGCAAACACTTTGGCGGGCTTTAGGAATGTTTGAGAGTGCAAGGGCTGCCTGCTGGGAGGTTTTCAGCTCCATGCTGAGCTGAAATCCTTCAGCAGACAGCTCTTTCACTCCATCTGCTTAATGACTTGGGAGATCACTTAACGACCACAACTGGGAGTCCCCGAATTTTAATCGTGCAGCAAAGCAGTCACATGGGTGACTCACTTAATGACCACTTCACTCAATGAATGAGATTCCGGTCCCAAGTGTAGTCGTTAGGCAAGGACTACCTGTATAGATTAATACTAGGATCTTGAATTGAGACCAGGAATAAACTGGAAGTTGGTGAAGATTACAGAGAACTACACAGCAATTTCATATCACTCAGTTCCGGTCAGTATTTTATTGCACTTATTTTGTGTCCTGAGAAGTTTCAAGGGGAGCCTGATGTATACATACCACAATAATCTAAAATAGTTGTTCCAAAGGCATTTCTTACTATTGCAAGGCTATTTTTATCTGAGCAAGTCTGTAACTGGTGCACTGGACTGAAAAGTTGTTGCAGGTCACAGAAGCTAATTCGAGTCTACAACACCATCCAAGTATAATATTTCTACATCTGTTTCCCATCATTCAAGAAAATTGTCTCTTTCAACTAGTAGCAGCTGTAATTTATATGAGAGAGAGAGAGAGAGAGAGAGAGAGAGAGAGAGAGAGAGAGATTAACTGTTCTTTGTTTTTCTCATTCCAGAAATCCTTTGAAAGGTACTGGGTGCAATTTTCAAACCTCTCAGCTTTAGAGGTTTGAATGCAACTTACTCCTACATTCCATCAAAGCTTTCACTAAATTCGGAGGTACAGGATGAACACAAGCTACCTTTTATTGCTTCCCTATTCTCCCAAATCGTCTTCCTAACTTTGGGTTGTTTAAACACTAGTTTGATGAAGAGCTCTGGAGAACACAAAAGTGTGCACAATAGTTTAGATCCTTCACTTTGTTTCATAGACCTATGGAAAGGAATGCTGGATCTCTTTAAATAGGTCCTGCATGGCTCCTTTTGCTGTCTAGGTTGCGGTCTATATTATAAGGGTCCCACAGAAGACATCTCTGATTATAATCTTAATCCATTCAGAAATGCTGCACGCCTGTCGCCAAGTGACAAAGGCTTTCAAGAACGGCAGCAATGAAGTGAATCGATCTTGCCAATGGGAAGATGGACATACTATTTCTTCCCATCATTCCTAGCTTGCTAACTTCATTCCTTTACTTCAGCACATGATTACCCCCAGAGTAATAGCTGTAAGACGTGAATCCCATAAGAGCCACCTTTCCTTCTCTGACTGACATTTTCTTGATAGACGTGTAAAATTGCTTGACAAAGTGTCTAGACAATCAGCATGTTAAAACACAGTGCTGCGCCACAAGGCTGTATCTGTTGTTTTTTTATAGTTAGCAGAAAAATTGAAAGAAGACAAAGTGAACCCCATTTTTCTTTTTTCCTCTCGGTCTCAAACACTTGTTTCTTGACACTGTCAAAGTATATATTGGAAGTATCTCCTGTCTTCTAGAATAAAGTAACCATTGTACAGCCAGGAAGCAACAGAAGCATAAATACAGGACAACGAATAGGTGCTAGGTACACTGCTAGTTAGACTGAAGGGGATAAGTAGAGAAAATTATTGTTGGAAAAAAAAAAGGGTCAAGTGCTTCTCCTAAGGAAAAGCCTTGCTTGTACTTGGAAAACAAACTTGAAATGCCGTATATGGCATGCAGTCTATAACTGAATACAACACAAACAAACAAACAAATTATTTTCTTGAAAATAATGCCAAATAATAATTTATTCTGGGATGTTTTTTAGACTCCCCATTCTAGTTTACTAGCCTGGTATTCCCTGGAAGAATATTTTAAGGGAATAAATAGATATTATGGATGCCATGTGTTTCTTTTTATTCTTCCCATGCCTAGTTTTCCCTGATTTCCCAAATATCTAAAGGAATTCACTTTGTGATATGAGTGTCCTTTAACATATAAACTCATTCTGCGCTATTATTACATACATAGCTTTATCGCTTCCTTTGGAAATCAACTCAGACATTTTCAGTGTTTTCATGCAAAGCTGAATTAAACTTCTAATTTTATGATTATAATAAAGGTATGTAATCATTATTTAAGCATCTCTGGGATTTAATGAGATCAGAATGCATTTTCACTGTTCTATGAATGACATTTAATTGTTGGGAACAAAGACCTTTAAAAGCTCTACTTTGTCCCAATGAGACACATGTTTAATTTTATGTGATGAGAAATTCAAACTTCATTTCACTCACTAAGGTATTTATTAAGCACAGATGCTCAAAATTTAAATATTCACTTATTCCCCCATGCCAAAATTGTACTTTTCTTTTTACTTTTTCCTTCCTATCTTAACTTTTGACTAATCTAGTTTCTGTAGTGCATGCAGCTTACAGTGCTGTTCCTGTGTTTGTTTCGTCCTGACCACCTCTCCTGTAGGCATTATTGTCATACTCCCATTCCCACAACATCTTTGGTTGCCCTGAAATCACACATGTTATGCTGACATGCCCTGATATACCACAAACACAGTATCTTAACAGCCTTCAATAGGCTGAAGCCACAGAGGAACTGGCCTCAGATTGGTACGACATCTGTGCACTGCACCTGGTTGGTCTGTTCTGCTCTTTGCTGGCCTCTTCTTTTCACTTTCTTTTAATACAGTAGTTTGCTTTCATATCTCAGATTGAATTGCCTGCTTCTTCTCCTCTCTCTTCAGAGCAAAAATAGTTTCTGAATTAACCATCACAGCCAAGATAGATTAAAGGGATAGTACAAACCGTGGTTTATATTTTTCACAAACATCTTATATTCGTAATTTTCAGCATTTCTTACAAACTCATATTCTTTTGCTACCATTCATACTACCATTTTTGTCTTCATTGTTCCTTCCCCCAATTCCTTTGAATCCTTCCCTTCCCTTCCCTTCCCTTCCCTTCCCTTCCCTTCCCTTCCCTTCCCTTCCCTTCCCTTCCCTTCCCTTCCCTTCCCTTCCCTTCCCTTCCCTTCCCTTCCCTTCCCTTCCCTTCTCTTTTCTCCTTTTTTCCTGCTGTTTATCTATATTGCCTGTGTGCTTTTGAGGGTAGCATTAGACAGCTACTTCTAATCATGAATTCCAGTTTAAAATGAAAACAAGTTGGCTTGTTACCACTGATTGCATGAAATGTTTCTTTGAGCAAAGGATGATGGCAGAACAAAAGAAGGAAACTAATAATAAAAAGAAGCCAGCATTAGGGAACAAAGTAGCACCAGAGAGCAGACATATATGATTACTTATTTCATTAAGTAATCATATATGCCTGCTCTCTGATGCTATTAAGTTATTTTTGCTTTTTTTTTCACTTGCAGAAATTGTACTTTTTCACAATTAATATCCAAAGAAGAAAATGCACAGTACAACTCTAAGATATTCTTTGGCACTCTCTCACCAATAACTATGGTATAATTATACTATGTGCTATAGTTATGCTATTAAAAAAAAAAAATCCCCTCTCACCCCTATGGGTGGTCTGTGTCTTCCTCAATCTCGGGTCGTCTGCAGAGGCCTGGGAGTTTGTGAGTTCTGCGCAGTATCTTAGCTGTTCCTAGCACTACACCTTTCTGGACAGAGAGCTCTGATGTTGTTCCTGGGATCTGCTGGAGCCCTTCTCCCAGCTTAGGAGTTACAGCCCCAAGTGCTCCTACAACCACTGGGACCACTTTGGTCTTTACTTTCTACATCCTCTCTAGTTCCTCATTCAGGCCCTGGTACTTCTCCAGCTTCTCATATTCCTTCTTCCTGATGGTGCTGTCATTTGACACTACTACATCTATCACCAGTGTTGTCTTCTGCTCCTTGTCTACTACCACAATATCTGGTTGATTGGCCAGTATCTGCCTGTCTGCATGGATCTGGAAGTCCCAGAGGATCTTACCCCTGTTATTCTTCACGACCTTCTGTGGAATCTCCCATCTGGACTTGGGAGGAGGGGTCTAGCCGATACACTGTGCAGATGTTCCTCTATACAATGCCAACTACTTGGTTGTACTATTCAGTGTATGCTGTTCCTGCCTGTTCTTACACACTGCCACTATGTGTTGGACCTGGATCTGAGGCCTCTCTGCACCATCTGCACCTTGGGTCCTGTCTAGTGTGGTAGACCTCTGCTTCTATGGATCTGGTCCTTAGTGCCTGTTCTCGTGCTGCTATGATCAGTGCCTCAGTGCTGTCTTTTAGTCCAGGCCTTTCTAGCTACTGGTAGGATTTCCCAATGTCAGCCACCTCAGCTATCTGTCGATGGTACATCCCATGCAGTGTCTTCACTTGCCATGGCACTTCCTCTGCTTGAACTTCCTCCCATGTCTGCTGCTGCCTCAGGCTTTCTCTCAGCAGCTCATCTTTGGGTACCATCTTATTATATTATATTATTATATTATTATATTATTATATTATTATATTATTATATTATTATATTATTATATTATTATATTATTATATTATTATATTATTATATTATTATATTATTATATTATTATATTATATTATATTGTATCGTATCGTATCGTATCGTATCACATCACATCACATCACATCACATCACATCACATCACATCACATCACATCACATCACATTACATTACATTATTTCTTGTAAGCTATTCTCTATTTAGGGCCAGTTTGTCTAGTTAAAAAGTAAACCAGATAGATAGATAGATAGATAGATAGATAGATAGATAGATAGATAGATAGATAGATAGATAGATAGATAGATGATAGAAACTTCTGGAGTGGAAATAAAGTTACTATAAGAAAAAAAAAATGGAATGGGGAATCAAAATGGGAATGGGGATCAAAAGTTGTCAGCAAGATATCTTCCTTTGATGCTTTCACATTCAGGTACCTAAGCTACCTCCAAAGTTATTCTTGTCTGTAGTGTGGAGATGTGAATATGATCTTAAGCCTAAAAGAGCTCTTTCTACACTTGGAAGCGCTGCCTTATCAGGCTTTCCAATTGCAAATAAGGCTGAAAGGATAAGGATCAAAATGTGCTTATAGCTATCTTTAGATCTCCATGTTAAACATGAAAGTTCTTTAAAGGTAGCCATGCATCTAGAAGTGGATACTGGGCTGGTGTGCACACCAAGTTTCTCAGGTTTTTTTAGCTCTACCAAGGTGAAGGTAAACACCTTGTGACATCATCCAGTGATGAGCATAAATATGTGAACTAGCTTTTGATTTGATTAAGGAAAACTAAATAGGAAAAGTGATTCTATTAAACAAGATTGCTTCTGAGATGTATAATGCATGTGTGGGGTTTTATATATTAACAGCTCATTAGCACAAGCACATTATGAAGATGTGGCATTATCAAGTTAAGAACATGCATGCATGAATCTGCCTGAAGCTAGGCAATTTTGAGTGGGACTAAAAGAAATGCTGCTAACACTGAACACTTGCCCATGTTTTTTTTTATTCCCCCCCCCCCCTCAGCAGCAGCTAAAGCTTAACAAAATAGACATCATCCTTCTTCTTATCTTTTGTTGTGACAATAATTTTCCATTTCTGTGTCTTTTTTTTTCCTTTTTCTTTGCAGCAGGATTGCACAATCAGGGACTGAAGCCTTTCACAGCTCTAACGTGAACTGTAATGGAGACAAATGACAGTTCACTTCTTTGTGTTACTGGACATCTATAATTACTATTGCTGGCACATAAAGATTAGTCTAGAACTGTCCTGGGGCAGGAGAGAAAATGACTGTCAGTATCTATTGTTTTTGGTACAATTTTCTGTGATGGCAACAATAATTTTCTTATTTTTGTTAACATAATTTTATAATATAGAACAATCCATATTGCGTTCTAGGAGATTATTAAATTAAGGAAAATGTCTTTGCAACATGGTACTCTTAACATACCTTAGGTTATCTTTATGACAATGATTATGTATAATTATTTTCTTTTTTTTAAATAATTTTTATTGATTAAAAAAAAACAATAATAAAAGACAATACTAAACTCTGGTAAGAAAAAAAAAGAAAAAAGAAAAAGAAAGAGAGAATAGAAAGTGTAAGAGAAAAGAACAAAAAATTGTGACCAAGCCATTGAAGCCCCACCTTTGGTACACAAAGAAAGGGATGGGCCTTCAATAACACAATCACAGCTGTCATCTGGACCTTTTATAATGTCCTCCTCATGCCTGCAGATGTCTCTGCTAATTACCTATATGTATTTGTCTGTTCGTGTGTGTGTGTGTGTGCACGCGCGCACACGTGTGCGCCTTCAAGTCAGTGTTGAATCCTGGCAACAGCCTGGACAATCCCTGCAATTTTCTTGGCAAGATTTCAGAAGTGGTTTGCCATTGCCTGCTTCGCATGGCTGAGAGAAAATGACTGTCCCAAGGTCCCCAGCTGGCTTTGTGCCTAAAGCAGGACTAGAATTTATGGTCTCCTGGTTTCTTTAACCACCACTAACCAGAGTCACTTTTATGCGAGATGGGCGGCTATATAAATACAATCAATCAATCAATCAATCCACTATACCAAACTGGCTCTCTGGTTAATTACATATATAGAAGTTGGGAAATGTGTAGAACATTGGTTTCTTGAATTTATGGCAATTGCATGGGAGTGTACCATCACCATTTGAGATTAATAGAATTACACTATTTATTAAAGGAAAGGAATGAATGAAAGGAATAAAGTAATTAAAGAAAACCATTAAGTTTGTTGGAGCAATGAAGTTAAATTGCTTAAACTTAATATTAGTCTTACATGTTTAAATTTTATATGCTTTAATGTTGTTAGCTAATAATCTCTCAATGCCTCTGTCCTCAGCCAAATTTCCCTAAAGTCCACCCAACCAATTCCCATATATTCAGAGATGCAGTTGTACAGCAGTTTCTCTGGCTTCATCTTTTTTTCTTCTTTCTATTTCCTCTCGTTTCCAGCATGATTCCATTTCTAAGTCCATTTGCTTAAATTCCTCTAGTCAGAACTGTTCCTGAAATCCCAGTAGTGAACTTTCTTTCATTTCTCCTGCTACCCTCTAGAACTTCTCCAGGAGGGATCTTGATGACAAAGTCTTTCCGAAGCTTCAATTCTTCCTTTTTTCCCCCCACAAATTAAATCCCCTAAAGGCTACATTAACATTTCTAAATCAAACTATGTTTTTCAACAGCATTTCCAAATATCTGAAAGAAATAACAAGCTCTGATAAACCAACAGGAGAAACCTTATATACGCTTCCTGGATACCAAACCACAGTGAGCTTAATGGGACTTAAATCTAAATAGGTATAACATTTCTTCCTAAATCAATAAAGAAAACAAAAAGCAACATTTCAAACAGCTTTACATATATTTTAGTATAAGTTCCCAGGAGCTTACAATTTAAAAGCTTGAGTTCCACATCTCAGAAAACTGTATGAACTGATCTGTTATATCCTGTCTCCATCTTAAAGGAATTTTGGAGTTAGTTATTTACTGCTGTGATACAATTTCAATAGGAAGTGGCATAAAAAGAAGCCCCCCACCTTTGAATGTAATGTATTAATTCTAGAATCTCATCAAAATCCCAGAATGCTAATTTTTTATAGCCGCTCTTGAACCCCATTGCATACATCAAATAGAAGACTGTATCTGCTTCTTATGCTCATTGGTGATGCATTTTGAATTTGAGCAACTCCAGTTCCCTAAGGATATATATTTCAAGACAATCTGAATCTGAATCCAAAAGGAAATAAAAATATTTCCCTCTTTAACTGTTTCATTTTTCCCCCCAACAGCTTCATAAATCTTGCAGGCTACCTTCTTTCTTTCTTGTGCTTTTGGATCAAAATAACTTACATATTGATATGGAAAATCCAGCACATTTTGTAAACTAAAATATATTCCTTTAGAGGGCTCAATGTTTTGTTTTGATTTGTTTCTGTTTTGTGAAACATCTAATTTATTTTTTTTCCTTTTGTAATGATAAGCTGCAAGGGAATTAAAGCATTTACTAATCATTTAAGAATTAAGCATTGAAAAAGAATATTTAGATCAGAATGTCCTGGTATTCATTGGTGGCTTTAAATACAGTATGTAAACTACTTTGTTGTAACAGAGGATTATACAGCAGGATAAAATGCCATCAACCTTCCAATGCATTTTGAGGTAATTTTGTGATTAAAGACTAGCAGCTTCTTAGTTTTTTGAGTGAAAACAATGTTTTCAATATTGATATTTTCAATATTTTCAGAAGAGTAATCTTTAAAATTTTCTAAATGATGAAATATATAAAAGTTATTAGCAGGGTTGCCAAATGCAATAGGTTTTCTGCAACAACAGCAGTTGTTCATATTTTCCTTACTGAAGTACCAGCTCCAGATTTGTTTCTAATTTTTGTCCTCTTCCTTCTTTCTTAGCTCCTTAAGGGCATCAAAGAGTTAGCAGCTCATTGACCAGCCCAGACTGTGATGAGGAAAAGATTGAGAATGTTCCAACAAGGTCAATCCTACAACATAAAAATGAAATATATTAACATTAAAGGAGATGGAAGCCATGTTCCTTCAGCAGAAACCCTTATTTTTCTTTTGTGTACAGAATTCCAGTTCAAGAGCTAGATAAAGGAACTTTCCTCTACCTGCAAGCAGAAATGCAAATTAGAGATTTTGGATCAGATTTGGTACCCCACTTTGGGAAAGAAATGGTAGAATAGTGGAATATAACACAAAGGAGGTAGAGGGAGTTTAAGGAACAAGAAGATTTTTGGACAGCCTGATAAATATGAGCCATTTTAAAGAATATTTTAGAATCTAATATCATGTTTTGGTAAGTAATAACAGAATGACTTAATAAATTGTCAGAGACCAGGATTCATCAAGGAATATGACTCTTTAAAGAGTTTCTGCACTTATTAATCACACTGAAGTACCATTAGTCTGAGTTGACATAAGACACATGGCCTGACCTTTGTAAAAGGTTTTCCATGAATAAATGTTTCCTTGTGAAAGAAATCGAAGACATTTTAACTTGCAAAATGCATAGTATGTGGGAGGTAGGAATGTTAGTCTGTTTAACAGCAACAGCAACATCAGTAATAACAACAAAGTGCCTTACGGAATATTGAACTTTAACAAATTTATTGATGCACATATGGAGTAGAGTCTATTTCATCATACTCAGTAAACTAAAATGCATGAAAAATTATGTTATCGTTAATACATTAGACCTTGAGGTTCTGCAAGATTCTAAGTGCACATATTAGAAAATTCTTGCTTTTTATCATGTCTGGAAAACTGAACAATCATTTTCCTACAAAGCATTTTCCCCTTAGCTGGTAGCTTCTTCAATCCAGGATCTGGCAGACCCCACCCACTTAGCCTTCCAAAAGGCTGTTAAGAGTTGGTTCTTCCCCAAGAGCAGGGACAGAAGGAGGTTGGAGCCTGGGAATGGTTTGCTGGATTCATCAGAGGAGGATGGCTGTCTGGTTTTTCGTTTCTTGATTTTACTGTTTTATGGTCTTTAGGGTTTTGTTTTTTTTTAATCGTTGGGAGTTTTGTTTCTTAAGAGCTTTGTTTCTTAAGATGGGCAGCCATATAAATCAGATAGATAGATAGATAGATGAGACAGACAGACAGACAGACAGACAGGAATTTCAGTTTTTTGAGAACTCTCTGACATTTCACAGAAACCAAATAAAATATAAAACACTGATCCAGTGTTTTGGCAAGAATCGGTCACATTTTTGGACACTATTAAAAAGCAACACATGAAAACAACAAGCTTTGTCCTCAGTTCTTCATGATATAAACTCTAAGGCCCCAAGTGTACAGACAGTAGCTTTGAATTCCAAACTGCTAAGACCATCTTGCATCGTTGTGCAATACTTCTTGAATGCCTTCACCTGCTTCCCTCCTGAATCAACTAGCGCACCCTTCAGCTGGTCAGAGGCCATGGGAGTCCAAACAATTGCCACTAGATGATGCTCCTCCTTTTTTCCCTTGCTGTATTTGCTTTTTATGATTAGGGGTGGAAAAGATAACCCACTAAAAACATGGGCACTGGGCAGCAAGAAAATGAAGGCGGAACAATCCCAAGGTGATGTAGAGTGCAGCATCAAATGGGCATTCCTATCCTTGAGAAACCACTTGCCTCATTACTACAAAAGGTAAACATCACAACTACCTTTGCATTTCTCTGGAGTAACAGCGGGGCTACTCCAGAAGTTAACCAGCTCAGTGTGCAAGCCCATAATATCAGGAAGTCAAATACGGGGTTGCTGATCTTGGATTGGCACAGTCCTTGTGTTCAATCCTAGGGAAGGCTCACACATTGCCTTTCTTTATGCAGACCCTTAATCCTTTGTTGTTCAGTCATTAAGTCATGTCCGACTCTTCGTGACCCTATGAACCATATTGCGCCAGGCCTTCTTGTCCTTCACTGCCTCCCTGAGTTTGCTCAATTTCATGCTCATTGCTTCAGTGATGCTATCTAACCATCTCATCCTCTGCCGTCCTCTTCTCCTTTTGCCTTCAATCTTTCCCAGCATCAGGGTCTTTTCCAAAGAGATCTCTCTTCGCATTAGGTGACCAAAGTATCTGAGCTTGAGCTTCATTATCGATCCTTCCAATGAGCAGTCAGGGTTGATTTCCTTTAAGATTGACTGGTTTGACCTCCTAGCAGTCCAGGGGACTCTTAAGAGACTTCTCCAGCACCACAGTTCAAAGGCATCAATTCTTCAGCACTCAGCCTTCTTTATGGTTCAGCTCTCACAGCCATACGTTGCTACTGGAAAAAATATAGCTTTGATTATGTGGATCTTTGTCAGCAAGGTGATCTCTGCTTTTTAATATGTTGTCTAGGTTTGCCATAGCTTTCCTCCCAAGGAGCAAGCGTCTTTTAATTTCATGGCTGCAGTCTCCGTCTGTGGTGATCTTGGAGCCCAAATAAATGAAGTCTGTTACTGCTTCCATTTCTACCCCTTCTATTTGCCAGGAATTGATGGGTCCAGATGCCATGACCTTAGTTTTTTTAATGTTGGGTTTCAAGCCAGCTTTTGTACTCTCCTCTTTCACCCTCATCAAGAGGCTCTTTAGTTCTTCTTCGCTTTCTGCCATTAGGGTGGTATCGTCTGCATATCTGAGGTTGTTGATGTTTCTCCCTGCAATCTTAATTCCGGCTTGTGATTCTTCCAGCCTGGCATTTCTCATGATGTACTCCGCATGTAAGTTAAATAAGCAGGATAACAGTATACAGCCTTGTCGTACTCCTTTCCCTATTTTGAACCAAGTGGTTGTTCCATGACCGGTTCTAACTGTTGCTTCTTGGCCTGCATACAGATTTCTCAGGAGACAGGTAAGGTGGTCTGGTACCCCCATCTGTTTAAGAATTTGCCAGTTTGTTGTGATCTACACAATCGAAGGCTTTTGCATGTAAATGAAGCAAAAGTAGATGTTTTTCTGGAACTCTCGTGCTTTCTGCATGATCCAGCAAATGTTGGCAAAATGATCTTTAGTTCCTCTGCGTCTTCGAAACCCAGCTTGTACATCTGGTAGCTCTCAGTTCATGTACTGCTAAAGCCCAGCCTGTAGGATTTTAAGCATAACCTTGCTAACATGTGAAATGAGTGCAATTGTGCGATAGTTTGAACATTCTTTGGCATTGCTCTTCTTTGGAATTGGAACGTAAACTTACCTTTTCCAATCCCATGGCCACTGCTGCATTTTCCAAACTTGCTGGCATATTGAGTGCAGCACTTTAACACCATCATCTTTTAGTATTTTAAATAGCTCAGCTGGAATACTGTCATCTCTGCTAGTTTTGTTGCTAGTAATGCTTCCTAAGGCCCACTTGACTTCACTCTCTAGGATGTCCAGCTCAAGGTCAGTGACCACACCAGCATGGACATCGGGGACATTAAGATCTTTCTTGTATAGTTCTTCTGTGTGTTCTTGCCACCTCTTCTTAATCTCTTCTGCTTCTGTTAGGTCCCTGCCTTTTTTGTCCTTTATCATGCCCATCTTTGCACTAAACGTTCCTTCGATATCTCCACTTTTCTTGAAGAAATCTCTAGTCTTCCCCATTCTGTTGATTTCTTTGCATTGTTCATTTAAGAAGGCCTTCTTATCTCTCCTTGCTATTCTCTGGAAATCTGCATTCAGTTGCTTATATCTTTCCCTTTCACCCTTGCTTTTCGCATTCCTTCTTTCCACAGCTATTTGTAAAGCCTCATCAGACAGCCATTTTGCTTTCTTGCATTTTTTTTTTCCTTTAGAATGATTTTAGTTGCTGCCTCCTGTGCAATGTTATGGACCTCCGTCCATAGTTCTTCAGGCATTCTGTCTACCAAATCTAATCCCCTAAATCTATTCATCACCTTCACTGTGTACTCACAAGGAATATGATCTAAGTCATACCTGAGCAGTCTAGTGATTTTCCCTATGTTCTTCAAATTAAGCCTAAATTTTGCAATAAGAAGGTCATGAGCTGAGCCCCAGTCAGCTCCTGGTCTTGTTTTTGCTATCTGTATAAAGCTTCTCCATTTTTGGCTACAAAGTACATGTTCAATCTGGTTTCGGTATTGACCATCTGGTGATGTCCATGTGTACAGTCATCTCTTGTGTGGTTGGAAAAGAATGTTTGCTATGACCAGCTTGTTCTCTTGACAGAACTCTATTAGCCTTTGCCCTGCTTCATTTTGTACTCCAAGGCCAAACTTGCCTGTTATTCCGATTACTCCTTGACTTCCTACTTTAGCATTCCAATCCCCTATGATAAAAAGGACATCTTTTTTGGTGATAGTTCTAGAAGGTGTTGTAGGTCTTCATAGAACAAGTCAACTTCAGCTTCTTCAGCATCAGTGGTTGGGGCATAGACTTGGATTACTGTGATGTTGAATGTGTTGCCTTGAATCTGCACTGAGATCATTCAGTTGTTTTTGAGGTTGTACCCCATTACTGCCTTCCCCACTCTCTTATTGGCTATGAGGGCTACTCCATTTCTTCTAAGGGTTTCTTGCCCACAGGAGATATAATGGTCACCTGAATTAAATTCACCCATTCCTGTCCATTTTAATTCACTGATTCCCAAGATGTCGATGTTCAATCTTGTCTTCTCATGTTTGACCACATCCAGCTTGCCTTGATTCATAGATCTTACATTCCAGGTTCCTATACAATATTGTTCTTTACAGCATCAGACCTTCTTTTCACTTCCAGATACATCCACAACTGAGCGTCCTTTTGGCTTTTGCCCAGCCGCTTGACTCTTTCTGGAGCTACTTGGAACTGCCCTCCACATTTCCCAAGTAGCCTATTGGATGCCTTCTGACCTGAGGGGCTCATCTTCTGGTGTCATATCTTTTAGCCTTTTGACATTGTCCATGGGGTTTTCTTGGCAAGGATACTGGAGTGGGTTGCCATTTCCTTCTCCAGTGGACCACGTTTGGTCAGAACTCACCGCCACGGCCTGTCTGTTTTGGGTGGCCCTGCACAGCATAGCTCATGGCTTCATTGAGTTACACAAGCCCCTTCACCACAACACAGCAATGATCCATGAAGGGGCTCAATTCTTAGTAGCTACAATTCAGGATTCACTAGATTAAAGCTCTTCCCAGCTGTCTTCCTTTATTTCACCATTAAGACTTTATTTATCCCTTGAGTGGTGTTTGTGCTGAATATAATTTGCCACCAGGAAGCATGGCCATAAGACTAAATCTAGGTCTCAGGTTAATACTCTACAGAACCAGGACATGATGCCACCATTGATATCTGATCAGAATGCAGTCAGCCTCTTTGGTGCTGGGTGTGTCTACTAGTTTTTATCCTGCCCCAACTTGTTGTATTGAATTATCTCTCTCCTCTCCCCTTGTGTACTTTAATACCTCCCCGCACTGCCTTGCACATGTTTCACATTCATACAGACTTGAATATGCACAGGCAGTGAAAAAATTCCAGGTTATAGCTATGAGGTAAATGCCCACAAGGAACATCCCAGGACCTTGTTTGGGCAGTTTACGAAAGAATTATGCAGGACATTCTACATAAGCAGCATAATCCCAAACTACAAGACATAGTCAAAAACCCAAAAAGAGGCAGTAGAAGGAAATACAAGGAACACCAATTTGAGTTTGCAACTCAAGAGTGTCAGTCAAAGTTGCATATAGGATGCTCAACTGGCCAGTCTAAGTATCACCTAATGATATGTGAGGCACTGTAATGGGAAGATAAGAGATAGAAAAGGGCTGGGAAACATTGAGAAGATGAGCATGTGCCCAGAGCACTGCAATAAAAGAACCTCCTGTAGCTTTTTTTTTAAAGATTTTTTTATCCTGCCTTTATTATTTTTATAAATAAGTCAAGGTGGCGGACATACTTAATACTCCTTCCTCCTCCTATTTTCCCCACAACAACAACCCTGTGAGAGAGTTGGGCTGAGAGAGAGTGACTGGCCCAAAGTCACCCAACCGGCTTTCATGCCTAAGATGGGACTAGAACTCAGAGTCTCCTGCTTTCTAGACTAGTGTCTTAAGCTCTCATCAGCTTCAGGACTTTTATCTCTTCAAAGTCCAGTCTCCCTTAGTCCAGTATGCTTTACACCTCATGGTTTTCACCTTCTGGAAATCATTTGACATCTATCTGTCATGGGATTCACTGATTGGTTCTTTGATCATTTTATATACAGATAGTCCTCAACTACAACTATTTGTCCAGTGACCATTCAAAATCATGAGGGCACTGAACGAATGGTGGTTACAATCAATCCTCAGAGTTCTGGCCATCCCAGCACTCCTACAGTCACATGATTGCAATCTGGGCGCTTGTCAACCAGTTTGCACTTACGGCCAATTGCAGTGCCCTGTGATCACATGATCACCATCTGTAACCTTCCTTGCTGGACTCCCCAGAAAGTCAGTTGGGAAGCTGCCAGGGAAGATTGCAAGTTGCAGGAAAAAGTCTCCCCCATCTTGTAGCTTCCCCAAGCTCCTTTGCGCTCATGCCATGCCAGCCACCCACATACCCCTGCAGACCCTCATGCACCCTCCTCAACCCACACCCCACTCCTGTGCACCCCCATGTACCCTCCCTTGTGCCACACCCTTGTGCACTCTTCCTGACCTGTGTCTTGCCTTTCATGCACCCCATTGCACCCACACATGCTCCCCAACCCTCCCCCTCACACCCTCTCACTCCCTCCCCCATCCAGCAACACCCATTTACCTGCCTGCCAGCCTGGGACTTGCAATTTCCTGCCAGGTTCCCAACTGACTTTGGTTGTGGGAAGCTGGCAGGAAGTTGCCTCACCCAATGACCATGAGCTTCAGTTAATGATGGCACCTGGGGTAGCAGGGGTTGCCATTTTTAAGTGATATGGTCACGCTTAATGACCACATCACTTAGCAAATCTCTTCACACAGAAACTTCAACAAAGTCAGAGAATCAGACAAGCTGTCTTCCTGTGCCAGTCTTCAACTTCATTTTTCCTAAATTTTCCAGCTTCCTCTGAAAAGCTTTCCTTATCAGATATACTTTCCTTGCAAGGTAAAAGAAAATATTTAAGGAGAAGAGAGAAGACACAAAGACAGTTCTATATTTTGGTGCAGAAGAAATTTCTTAACAAAACAAAACAAAATGCACAGGCCCAACACACTAATAACCATATTTAACAACAAGTAGAATATATACTAAGCAAATCCAAAATAATAGTTAAGTTATAACTACACATCCAACCTAGAACCAAACAGTTCCTAGCATTTGCATGTGGAAGAACCTTAAAAGTAAAATTTAGTTCAGCCATATTGATTGAGAGCCATAGATAAGAAGTGTTTTACAGCTCAGTGGAAGGACACATGACTTGAATGCAGAAGGTCACAGATTCAGTTCCTGACATCTCCAGATAGAGCTAGAAAAGTTCCAGCCTCCAGCCCTGATGAATTACTGCCACTGGGCTAGATGGATCATTGGTCTCACCCATTGCTATAAATCTCTTTTCTTATCATAGGTAGCAGAGGAAAAAGAGCTTGCTTGCATATTACAAGTATCTAGGATTGGGAGTATTCATTTTGAACAACTCTATCTTAGCACGTCACAAAGTGAATCCTAATGCATTGTAAATAATAAGTCTGTGATTTGATCACCAAAGGTACATCTTTTCCCAGACTCACTTTAAGATATTGCAGGTCGGAGTTACATTCTCACTTCAGGGCCCTCCGAAGCATGTTTTTTGAAACTGTATCTGAAGCTCTGTATGACTCTAATAAACATCACCAAAGAGAATCTGGTGGGAACTTCCTTTAATATTCATATAATCAGGGTAACTTGGGTCTACTAAACTTTAAGGCTAACCTGCCTCCTTCTCATATAGGACAGCTTTGAATACCTGGGTGTTCTCTTGGGCAATGGGCCAGGATGTTAAGCTCGTCATGCAAGGTATAGCACATGTTGGTGGACCCCAACAGTATGTCTCATTATTTTGATTTTTTTTGTTTTGTATACTGTAATTTGTTTTACTGGTGTATACCCCCTTGGAATAGCATTTTTGAAGTTGGATGGCCATATAAGCCCTTCACTCTAGGCTGGTGAGCCTCCCAGATGCATCCCATTGGCAACTGTATGACAGAGAATACTGGGCAAGATGGGCTTATGGTTTCATCCGGCTGGGCTTATGGTTTGATTCAGCTGGGTTCTTGCCTTCTTAAGGTTTGTGAAATGCAAATAGGATACATTTAAATTAAAATGCAAATTCTGCAAAAATATTTTTCTCCCAGCAGTCCAGAAAGATGCAATGATGAATTATAACAGATGTCACTAAGAATGTCATGTGTTCCCAAAGCAAGTGTAATTTAGATAACTCCAAACAGCATGCACACTCTCTAGTCTAGTCTCTATTCTCATCTTCTAAGCAGAACTTAATCTTAAATTATGTAAAGCTTCCCAGAGAAAATTCATGCAATTCTTATTTAATTCTTTTTTTATTTTTTATTTTCTCAGTATAGCATTTGTATGGATGGATATATATGTCTGTCTGTCTGTCTATGAATCTACAATCATCCATCTATTTCACAGTTGGACCTGCTAGCTTTTGCTTCCTAAAATCTGTATGTTTGTGTGTGATGTGATGTGATGTGATGTGTGCATGTGTGTGTGTGTTTTGGATCTCCCATATACATGTAAACACACACAAATGCATATATTTTGGATTTTGGTTTTCAGTTAAAAAGTATGCACTAATTCCATTTTGTTTTATGCAAACAGAATTCCATTTTGTTTGCATAAAACAAAAATAAAATAAAATAAGAATACCATTTTTTTAGCAAGCAAAATCTAGCAAGTGAGTGCAATAAATAATGTGCAGAACTGGAGTAACCATTACTTTAATGATCAGTTTACATAGTATTTATTTGAATGTACTTCTATGGGGAACTCATAGATAATTAGAATTATGGAAGTGTTGTGAAGAGAAACAGTCTGCTGTGTTCCGATATTATGATATTTCACTGCCGTGCACTAAGGATATAAAGATAAGTAAACAATGTAATGGCTATGTTTTAAGCCAAGTGTGTGTATATATGTGTGTGTATCTTTTTTTTAAAGTTAGTTTCAAGTGCCATGATTAACTGATTGATTGACTGATTAATAACATGTCATCAAGTTGTTTTCCATTCCTAGTGACCATGTAGATAGATTTTCTCCATGGTGTTATTTCCCTAACCTGATGGAAGTTAAGGTTTCATCATATTCTATCTAACACCCTCTGTAACATCCCCAAAGGCTGATGAGTTTTGGAACAACTCAAGAAATGGTTTATACTGACTGCTTCCCATTACAAAAAAATTGAAATGATCTTTTTTGAACAACAACTCAGAGAGTAGTAAATATTGTTTTTTCTTACTCTCTCTGCTAGTCTGTTGCCAGCAGGATATTTGAAAGATTGGAAAGCTCCATCATCAGAACATTCTGAGCAAATAGTTAAGATATTGGAAGTCTTATTCGTAAAGGTAGTATACACTTTGAAAATGAATTCATGAGAAGTGCTCTGGATCTCTCAGCATCTCTGTGGTATCCATTCAAAAAGCCACTTTTTCCCCCCAGCCTTTCTTGTAAGCCTTAAAAATAAAATAAAATAAAATAAAATAAAATAAAATAAAATAAAATAAAATAAAAAACAGCTTTAAAATTTGCTTTCATTAGTCATCTCTTTAAACAACATCATTGCGTAAAAGCCTGAAAAAGGATGGTTGCTTTAATTAGTAGTAAGGAACTCTTGTGCTTACCTTTGAGATTTGAAACACTTCATCCAAATATTTTCTGAAGTGTATTGCTCTTTTAGCAGTGAAGTTCAACACAAACAAGTTTAAAAGTGGCACAATCAGCAACTATTAAACTGAGCACAACCCAATAATTTCAAATACAACTTTCAATACAGTGATATTTTTGAAATCCAGAGTAAACAAAATCATCATTATCATTCTGCAGTGAGATGGGCGGTGACAAATTTGATAAATAAATAAATAAATAAATAAATAAATAAATAAATAAATCCATCCTAAAAGAAGAAAAGCATAAAGTTATCAGTTTACTTTAATGCTCCTTTCCCTAATATATGGTTTATGGGTTGTGTTGTTGAGTTATAGGCAGGATCAGCCCTTGTTGTCTTATTCAATGTCAGAGTACATTTCAAATTACTGGTATCATCATTATAATCATCAATGTCCTGGAGTGTCAAAATATGCAAGCAAAGAAAAAGCCCTATGGTTTATGGAGCTTGAACAAGGGTTTCAAGCACTGTTCTTAAACCAGATGTTGCACACCAAGCCAGTATGATTGTACTTGTTAATAGAAACTATTGCTCAGCAGAAAAGGTTTATTTATTAATTTTTTTCTAGCATCTCCAGTTTTAAAAATGGTCTTGAGTAAAAAGGATAGGGAAATGATTTGTTGCAGGGAAGTCTGTATTATAGGGTCCTACGTTCATCTTGTTATTCAGAAAAAGGCTCTGCTTTTCTCAATAACAAAGACACTCTTTCACAGTAAAAAAGAAGCTATGGCATTGATAAAATGTTTCTAATCTAAAAGCAGAAAGAGCGATGAAGTGAAGAAGGTAAATGAGGCTTCTCTTGAATTATTTGGGAACTGGGTTCAAGCTTCAAAGCAGCTTCACTCAGTAGCAGTGATGTTGTAATGCAAGATCTAAAGAATTGTCAATGAATTGATTTATAGTTTGGGTTGTTTTCCTAAGTGTATGGAGGTAGAAAGATGTATGCATACAGAATCCACTCTGTGGTAAGTTAATATGTGACACAGGCTCTTGTATATAGACTAGACTCCCTCACTCTCTCTTCACCTGTTTTTCCCCTGTATCCAGTTACCATGACAAAGGGCAGTGCACATGGCTTGCACATGCGCAAATCACAATTTGATTCTTGTACCAGCATGAACAAACATACAAACATACAAAAAAAAACTCGCCAAGAATGTGTCAAGTTCAAGTATGAGAAGGACACCCAATTATTTTAGAAGCAGAAACATTCAGTATCCTTCCTGCTGAGTAAAAGAAGACAGAGCAATAATGTGAAAGTGCAAGGCTTATTGAAATTTACATTTCTAAATTAAGGTTTGGCATTACACACAAAGTGACCATTGGCTTGGCCTGTCAGTCTATAAATGACACGTGCAATCTAAGAGTCACATTCCAGAATCCTTTGTGACTTGGCTCTGTGAAGGTGATCAAAATGCAGAGAAAATTAACATGTGAAGACGCAAATGGATCTGTACCTCTGAGCCTTTTCCAAATTTAAAGTATTATCAGGTACACTGCAAGAAAAGATAGGCAATTTCAGCCCTGTTCACTCAGTGAAATTACTATGTCATTGGCCACATACCCTGCAGCTTTCTAAGGCTATTTGAAATATGGCCACTGCTATGAGGAAGATTGCCTCTCCATAACGTAAAGAATTATTGCAGGAGACACAATCAGTGCTTGAAAATTAGAACTGAGTCTGATGTGATCACCTCTCTTCTGTGTTTATACATTAATTATCTCTAGATTTTAGTCTCCTGCTAAGAGATTTGGTAAGTCATCTTGTTTTGTTGCTGTTTTATAGCCAGACTCTTCCGGATAGAAAAATAAATATTGCTCCATGATGGCTTGGATTAAAAAAAAAGTTATTCAGAGAAATCATGAATACACCAATCATTATGCCATTTCACTAATTAGTCAGTGCCAGTGAGTCAAGCTTGACCTATGTATGACGTCATATACACAAATGCCCACTACCTTGATGTCTGTTCAGTGATAATCCATAGTTCTTCCACAAACACTGTTATGAGCACCTTGATATTAACTCATTCATCTCATTCATTTCCTTCCCCTCTTACTTTCTCAATTTTGCCAAACATACTCATTTTTTTCTAGTCCATAATTCATTCACACAATATAACACAAGTTTCTGCTTGCCGATCTATGCTTCAAAGGAGCAGTCAGTCTTCATTTTTTTCAAGATAGATTGACTGGTATGCTTTACAGTCCATAGTTCTCTTAGTAACAGTCTTCAGATCCATGAATCAAAGGAATCTATCTCCTTTCTCTTTCCATTTTCTCAATGTTCAGCTTTCATAACTAAGTTATTACTGGAAAACCAAAAATTGCTTTAACTAACCTGATTTTTGTTGAAATATCCATTTTCTTCATGATTTTGTCTAAGTTTTTTTTCCTCCATAGGCTTAATCTACTCTTTTATCCTCCAACAATCTTTATCTCTTCTTGAATCCAAGAAAATGAAACTACTACTTTCAGTTCTTCATAAATCGTGAATTCACTAAACATGTTTCTTAATGTTTCCTCTGACTTCTTAATATTAGCCATATTCCATATTCATTATGAAGTTTTTTTATGATAATGTTGTTGAGTTCTATTTAATTAATACCAAAGATATCAATTGTATATAATACTTATACATTTTAGTCTAAACTATTCAGAACAAGCTATATGCTAAAGGAAAACTAAGCAGTAAAACTAGAAAAAGGTGTAAAAAAAAAAAGGGAACAAAGAGAAAGAAAAAGGAAAAAAATGTCTAAAAACGATAAAAGTAAAGGTAAACTTAATTTCTCTTTCTCTATCCTTTATTTATTTTTTTGTATGTTATCTATTTGCTCTCATGTGTCTTCTTTGAAACTTTCCTATACATTGGCATTTCTTTCTCCATGTATGTTTTTATTCTTTTTCTTAAACAAGCAAACCTTTGTATGAGGAACTAGTACCATGGATCTGCAATTTGAAAATGCTGTTGCATGTTTCTTCTTCAATACGAGCATATATGAAAATAGTAGTGATCTCTTCCAATTGCAAGGCCACAGGTCTTCATCCATGTTAATTGAAACAGCACTTTTAGAATTTTAACTTTAACTTCTTTTCCTTTAAGTATTTCATCTGTGCCTGTTGCTTTCTTATCTGACAGCGGGTCTATTGTCTCACTTTTTACTATAGTCAGTTTCTTGGGTATTATTCTCTCCTTCAAATGGTACTGTCATTCAATAATCCTATTTGTAAAGGGTTTCAGAATAGCTGTTCTGTTTTCTTGTTTTTTTTAATATGATTTGCCTCTGTTACTTTTTTTATAAGCTTAACCTGAGAAATTCTATATTGGTGGTACTTTTTTTCCCTATAATTTCTTCAATATTTTTTTTTTAAATATAATTTTCCTATTCCTGCTATTTCCCTTTATTTGCTGAAATTCTTCTTTAAAGGGGGGAGAAATTAGGTAACAATCAACTGAGTGTGGATGCTTTTTAACAGGAACTTCTGAAGGTTGTGTTGATAATGGCAACACAAGACAAACTTAGAGCAGAATCCAAACTTTGTAGTCTAATTTATTTCCCATCTGGAAAGGAAACCCAGAAAGGTCATCTGGCTATATTCTGAACAAGTACTCACTTTCCTTCACACCTTGAGATTAAATAGACAGGAATGTTGTTAGAGCTTTTGTTCTTATGCAATAAACAATTAAGTAGAAAATATCTTTTTTTCTATATCTTTTCTTCCCTCCTCTTCTTGCACAAAGATTTGTTTAATTCTTAATAAAAGTTATTTTGCCTGAGGCCCAGGCTGAATGGACAAAAGTAATGATAGTAAACACTAATGAAAACAATCACTGTTGCGTGATTATACCTGTTGGGTATATAATGTAACATTCTGATTTCAAGTTATCAGTTTAGTCCATCTAAGTCCAATTGTTCTTAATTTTCTTTGATTCCTATTCATTTCAATATTTTCATTTTTTTTCTTGATTCTTGTTCTTCACATTCTGTCATACCTGCAGAATTCCACATGTGCTCACATCCCATTTTGAATTACCCTTAGCTTCATCCTTTCCCTTTTAACCATAGCATCAAGGATAACTATATCAGGAGCTCCTGTTCCTGCCAGCATCTTTCTCAGGTTCATTGAAACTGATGAAACTTCCCACTGCATAAGAGTAATATTTCTCTGGGAATGATTTTGCACTAAGTACTTGTTATTTGCTGTTCCTATCAGGATTTTGGGATTTCACTATGACCAGCCATATATTTACTATCATTTATTGTCATCTCTGTATCTTTTCATGTCATTTTGATTACTTTTAATTTCTCCTCCCCAGTGATTTTCTGTGTTGCTATCAATCTTATTGTCTCTTGCCTTTTGGAGTTTAAACAAGAGTACATGTTTTGGTCTCCAGACTGTTCTTCTGTGGGTGTACCATCCATCTTCACTTCACTTCATAGTTAGCTGTCATTAAATATGATTGATTTAGTCCAAAATGTTTTCACTTGCAATCATTAGACTCACACAAAAGATAAAGGTTGGTTTGCCTTAAGTCATTCACTGTTGTTTTATTAAATGACAGTCATAGAAAATGTTACTATGGAAACTTCTAAGTGGAAGATTTCCATTGGTATTGGTTGTGAAGATGTGATAATATATAGCTTGGGAGGATAGGATGATGTACACAATGGTAAGTGCAAGCAGGATGAAAATGAATGATTGAAGTACCTTTTAATAGATGAACAAGTTTTCTCCTCCAGCTGCACTGATTTCAGTTTTGCAGCCAAAAGAGCAAGACTTTATATATAAGACTTTCACAGGACTTAGTAAACCAGGGAAGTTCCCTCCATCCCTCAAAGGCTCCCTGTTACAACACTGTATTTTAATATTGTATCACACATATACGTAGAGCTATTACTATCATAAGGGGTTCCCCTATTTTATCTCCCTTCCAAACCCACAATCTGGACAAACGTTATCCTACAGAACTTCCAGCCATGCTGTAGAAGCCACACAAAATCATCAGAAAGAAGAGTATACTTCAGAGTAAGAAAAACAATGGCAATGGTTCTATTATACCGGCATCCCTGGAAAAGTTCTTAAAAATTCAGGGAGATATTCAGAGATATATTATTCTGGAAAATAGCCCATGTCATCCCTATTGAACTGTACAGCACAATCAAACATCAGTTATGACCATAGGAAATGTTTTAATTTGAATATATATTACATTAATCACCAGATGCCAATTATTGGTTTTAATCATTTTCCCTAAAAGACTCAAAAGTTGGTTCAAATGCAACTGGAGAGGGGTCACAATTCTTTTTCATTGATTAGCTTCCTCACACAAATAGAGTAGAAGCATTGTCAACACTTGCTCTGGGACTTGCTTCTCAATTTGCTTGTGCAAATCCCATTAGGTAACTGTGATTCTGAAAAGTTCAAGAGCACTGTTATTCATGTTTTGTCTATGCCTAGTCTATACCACTGTGGTGTAGTGGTTCAGGTGCTGGACTAGGATCATGGAAACCTAGGTAGTTCAAGCTATAGGGCTACCAGATCTGAACAGCAGAACCCCAAATGACCACTAAATGGAAGCAGATTCATAGAATTTTTTTTTTCTGTTGTCTAGGGATCATCTGGATTTTTGCAGGAAAGGTTAGGGTTAAATTTAGCAGGGGAGTCATAATATGGCTCCCACTTTAGACACTATGCTGCACAGTTTGAATAATCATGGAAGAATGCTGTTATCTGGATGTATTTGTTCCATTTCAGGCTCGCTTACCTAATTACTTTGCATTAAGGCAGAGGTCAAACTCTGCAGAACTGTGACCCCGTAAAAGGATACATGAATTTATACAATCCTCATAAATAAAATTGATGATTTGATTGGAGTTTGGGCTGGGCAAGACATAAATATACCATTTACTTTTAATAGCTGCCTTATCCTGCAGAGGAAGAGGATGGTAACAATAACAGTAGTTGTGCATGCAGTCTCCACTGCAGGATAAAACCTCTTCAGTGAAGGTTATAGAAGATAATTTATCATGCTGATCCAGTGTGGGTTGGTAGACCGATTTCATCTTCCCAGTCTAGAGCTGAAAGAGCATGACTGGCTGAAAATCACTCAGCCAGCTTCCATTCCTAAGGAAAGACCAGGTACTTCTAGGTCACCTGTCCAGCTCAGTACAGGTAATTGTAGGTCAACTGTCCATGCTGCAATAAATAAAGTTGATCTCAAATGTTGATCTCAAGTGAGTGGAGGTCATAAACCCTTCTCTTTTCAATCAAGCACCACTCCCAGAGTGCTACCTTCCACAAGGGGTCAGAAGGGTGGATTATTGAAGGATGAACATAGATGGTTCCACTACTAAAACAGCTGAAGTTTTTAAAAAGTGAAATGGAGCTTTTGAACAAGGCTGCATTTTTGAGAGTAAACTTAAGGTCATGAGATGGCCATCCTGGATAAATATAGAGGAAGAATTTGCTATTCTGCATTGAACACCATGTTGGGGCTGGTTGTCTATCAAGTCTGCAAGCTGTGAGCTTGCATAAAAGTGCAAAGGTTAAGTACAAAGGTTAAAAGTACAAAGGTTCTGAAAAGCCTCTTTAAATAATTTTACATGACACTACTGCCTGTGCACAACTGCAGCACTGTGTAACGCTCAATACCGTCCACATTAAGGTCTTGCAGCTTTTAGATTTTTAGTTTTGTAGACAGGACTGCCAAGTTTTAAATGACACTCCAGAGACAATGATGGCAGCTACAACAAGTTGCACAACACGGGGCAGCAATTGGCAATGACTTAGCTAGGGATATCCGAAATGACTTTGTGCCTTTCTCAACCATTCTGACTGAACATTGCCATTTCAGTGTCAAGAAAAGTGCCTACTATTAAAGACATCAAAGACCAGCTGAAAATGGCCTATTACCTTTTGTGAATGTCAGTTCTCCTTTTATGATGAGTAATAGGTAAAAGCCAGGAGAAAAGAAGATTTCTGGTAAACATGGAAGCCTTAACAGAGTTGTCTCAAAGACAGAGTTATTTTCCTCAGGTACAAAAATAATGATAGGTGATCTGTCCTCCCAGTGTAGAATTTCCCACCAGCAACAAATAACTAAGCTGGTTCCTTCATAAGTGGAGCCATTCTTCTTCGTACTGCTTTATACATTACAGGACTTTTTTTTCCTTCTTGATAATCAAAGCCCTGTTCAGGACTCCCAAATGCTTCATCCTCCCTACTGACCTTCCTCATCAATGTCAAGAGGTTGGGGCTGGAAGGAGCAGAGCCAGCATATTGATATCCTTCCACAAATAGAATGTTTTAACATCTGAGGAGAGCTATGATAACGAGATGCAGTGAAAGTAGTATTTCTTGGTTGAAACTTCATGTTTCTGATAGCCCTCTTATGAAACTAAGTCAGATCATCAGGCAATGGATCATGAGTTACCTTCCATCTTTGTTTTACTACAGTTTAACACAACAAAAAGTTCTTTTTGCAACATTTTTAAAAAGAAAACCAGTCATCAAAAGTTTTTGTGAGACGTGTGGATTTATTATGTTAATCTTATTTATAAAGTGGTTTAAGATGATACAAGCTGGAGTTATTTATCTTTCATTGTTCATTTATTTTATTAGCAGTTTTCAGCATCCTACACTTTAAGTAAAGCCCAAGAGAAGAAGCCCTCCCACAGCTCATGTCAATTCTGGAACTATAAGAAGCTAGAAATATCAATGAAGAAATGCAGGATAGAAAGGAAGCACACCCATCAATTCACACATATACTATCCTTGACCATAATTGAAGTTGAAAGCAATCCCCAAAGAAATTCTACACTTTGCAATTTAAAAACAAAAACAACCCTACCCTGACAATGAGGCATAAAAGTGAAAGCTTGTCTCAGAAAGGAAGAAAGGAAAGAAGTCTGATGACAGATTTTTGGGCAGAAGCTAATTCAGCACATCTTCATTCCATTTAGTACAGACATAACAATTATGGAATTGTCTTCAATTTGGAAGTAATACCATAATTATATTACAGGATCTTGCAGTAATTGTAGAAAATGTTAACAGCTTACAACAGCTACAGAAACACAAAAGTTCCAGTTCCAAGCAATAAGAGCATTAATATTTCTCCACTCCACTCTGCAGGCTGTTGTCTAGTGATCCTGTTTAAATCCAGCAAAGAAGCTGTATCTCATTTCTGTGAGCATATGGCCTATTTGGAACTCTTACCTCAAGCACTGACTATAATCTGCTTGGAATGCCTTACAAAAACCTTCTTCAATCTTGTGACCTGCAGATTACTAGACTTCATCTGACAATAATCTGATGAAGAATTGGGCCAGCACTGACCACAGCAGTTAAAGAGGAGATTGTAAAACTAAGAAAGGTAGGGAATGAGGATGAGAAAAGTAAAGGAACCTGACATCTATCCTTGGGTAGCTTTAACAGCTAGAGAATAAACAATCGGCTTATTCATTATCATGCCAGATTTGATACAGAATGCTCTGTGTGTAAAAGTATGAAAAAACAGACAGGTCTGATTAGGGCTTATAAAGAATTTGTAGTAATGCAGCCACTGACAGACATTCTAATAGATTCCCTCTAGATTGCCTGAGTAGCATATCTGCTCGATTGCCTTGAACAGCTGCAGATAAATGTTAAGTGGCAATGTAGGTTTTGTCACCGCTCAAGTCAGAAAATTATGGTGGCTACATAGAAGTTGGTTGACAAAGTCTAGCAGAACATACTATGCTGCTAACCAGGCATTAGTCTTTCACTGCTTACTTATATCGGAAAGAAGTCAAGACATCATCAGAGGTTCCACATAAAGGCTGCATTTTCGTGTAAACCTGCAGCAAGAAACATAATTCAGCCAAGTGAATTATTTTTCAAATTTCCCTAGTGTCAGGCTGTATGACCATGAATTTTGGATTTACATCCTCAACAGATCCGAATAATAAATATTCCCTGAAATAAAAGCTCTACTATTTCTGATTTGTATTGCAGTATTTCTATGCATCAATCAGAAGACTCTTGGTTGCTGCAAATTCCTTGAACATTCCTATTCCCTGGAAAGTTTTCCAGAACCCTATGAAAATGAGAAGTTTGACAAGATAACTTATGAAATGCTTTAACTAAAAATGAGAAAATCAATAAATATATAGAAAATCTCTACTTGAATAGAAAGAAAACTGGAATACAAACCAAGCTGGAAGTATGCATCTCCTTAATCTGCATAGAGATGTGATGATATAGAAATCAGCAGGATCTTTCAGCAAAATCCAGGCATCGTGTTTGGAAAGAGAAAGCAACCTGGACTAGAGGGACAAGTAGAGACCAGCATTAGGAGCAAAGCAGCAACAGAGAGCAGGAGTCAGAAAGAAAGTAAGAAAGTAAATTTCTTGTGGCATAACAGAATTTATTACCTTGAGGTGGAACCAGCTTCGTCCTTTAGGGATGCTGGCATTCTACTGATCATGTGCTTGGAATTTTCCTTTACTGGAAAATTTCCCAAGAATCTTTTATAGTCATGGCATCTTATGGTCTCACCCATCAATCTCCTTAACAAAGGAGCCACAACTGATTTGTTTTGTTTGTTTGTTTTTTGCTCCACTTTGAAACCAGTTTTCATGCTTAAATTTATTGCATGACTTTCAAACTATCAATTGAATGCCAGTTGAATAAGCTGACTCACTTCTCTGACATTATATGTCTATACATCAATAGATCAGACCTGGCTAGTACTTGGTTAAGAGACCACTAGACATAGGAAGACTTAGAAGTTGGAAAATCATTCTGGAAGTATATGAAATATCTGTAACAAGCCACAGTGATAGCAAAATTATGTCACAGGTTGAGCCAAGGTCAGCTCAAAGAAGATTTTACCTTTAAACGTTCTTAAAGCCACCCAGAGTAAGTCCATAATTTAACTATGTGTACTATGGACTGATACATCCTTTTATTTGATTCTGAATTTTGATGGTTCTTCTCCAGTGAATGATCCCAAGTTCTCCATCCACTTTAAGTTCAAGATTTGCTCCAAGATTTATATTCTGGTAATCAGTGTAATAGAAAACAAATAAATAACTCTTAATCCTCTGCATCATTTTGCTGTGATAGATTTATTTTTTTCTTTTATTCAATATTACTTCTCAGCATATGGGACATTGATAACTGAATTTCCACATGATGTCAGTTGTTTCCAGTTGCTGATTAAGGAAAAATGTACACTGTTTTTTGGAAGCATAGTCTGTTATTATTTTCCATGGTATTTGTTAATTGATTTTTTAAAATAAATTTACAAGCCTATACAGTGGAAAAATGTGTTACTTACTGTCAGATATGGGTGGGTGGAGGTTGGTTAATAATATTCTCACTATTTTTCAAGGTAGGTTTGCAACATATATGTATTTTGAAAAAAAAATGTGATGATTGTATCTTAGATTTATTGTATCTTTTTGTCTTGCTTAAGCTACATTACTTGCTACATTAGTTGAAATCAAATATTTTTCATTACATTTACAACTCAATAGAACTGTAATAAATATATATGTCCTGATACTTCAGAACAAAAACCAGGGAAATGGCTATTGAAATGCCCTTTCCATAATGTGTTCCTCTTCCCCCCCCCCCTTTTCTATAGCACACATTTTGTTTCTCAAACTCTATAGGGATATTGCCAACAAAATAATAATATCTCCAGGATAATGTGTTCCCAACTTGGCCCTTCAGATCTCCCAACAGAGCACCCATTGGTGTTGTAATCGAGGCCATCCACATTTCTCTGGTCATTCTCTTCTCTTTATTTCCACCTTTCCCAGCATTATGGATTTCTCAAAAGAGCTGCGTTTTTACATAATGTGTCTAAAATATAAGTTGAGTCTGGTTATTCATGCCTTGAGTAAAAACTCTGGATTGTTTTGTTCTATGATCGATATATTTGTATTCTTGGCTATCCATGGTATTATCAGTAGACTTCTTTAACACTAAAGTTCAAATGTGTCAATATACTTTCTATTCTAATTCTTCAAATTCTAACTTTTCCATCCATACAGTGTCATATGAAAACTTCCAAAAATATGCAAAAAATAAAGGATAAAAGAATTCACATGGTATGAGATTATAAGGTAGACGCTAGGTTTCTTTCATAATAATATTTAATACCAGATTTTTCTCTCATTTGATTGGAATACTTGAAAGAAGAGCTTAGCAGATGATCTTAAATTGGGGGTAGCAAATATGGGAGATAGACTTTTGGACCCAAATCCAAAACCAGGCTTTCAAATTGTGCTCAGATACTGATTTTTGAGCTGCTGTAGATATAATTATCCAATTGGACAGTTCTAATAACCAACTACCTTCCCAATTTGAAGTATTTGAAAATCTGGATACTGTATGATTTAAAGGTAGCTTTACATATAACTTTACTGAACTAATCCATTTTTTTAAATTGAATGTATAGTTGCTCTTTGGCAAGGTGCAGATATACATTGAAAATATTGTAACAAACATTTTATACGTTCCTACAAGGAAATTTCATCTGTAATTCATCTTTAGCATACAAACCACCCCAATGTCTGTAGCATATTGACAATCAATATGGGGAAGAAAATGATGTATCTCCTCCAGTTCATTAAGATCCTTTTCTTCTAAGCAGCAACACACATTCTAGCTGGCTGGCTCATCATCAAGTCATGATGTCTTTTAATTGCCCATGAAGCTCACTATCAATAGCTATGTAGAAAAGCCAATTGGCCAATTAGGTTTCATTTCCCATGGTTACTTTTTATGCTAATGGCACTGATCTGTATAAAACCTTAATTGGACAACAAGATTTGCTTAGAAGTTCAGTAATAAGTTGGTTGTTTGCTAGTTACTGGAAAGGCATGGTCAATGCAACATGTCCTGTTTTGATCATCTTTGATCTTCATCAAACAAGCACTGATTTAAAGTTCAGGACAGGGAACATCATTTCACTATAATGCCTTTCACGTGCATTTTAAAGTATATTGAACTCACTCATCCTTCCTGAAGCCTGTATGTCAGAGATGTGCAACATTTGGAAGGTGAGAGCTGAACTAACAGAACTGACCCATCCATCCACTCCTCATATTTTGGATTCGGAGAGCTGCAGGACATTAGTGACATAGTGATGGTATTGAACAGGGTAGGAATTGTAGTTGGTTTTTGAGGGTTTGGTGGCTAAAGTAAAATTGTATATAGTGTCATCAGTGGCACTGCAGGGGCTGGGGGGTGGGGGAAAGGAGGCCACATCATCTGTATCATTGCCTGAAATGTTGTTACTTCCAAAGATTAGAGGGCTGTACAGGGTCCCATTTTACTGACTTTCTGATAACTATTAAAAACACATTTGTTCTCCCAGGCCTGGGGATAGGATGGCTAAGGAGCCCTTCTGAGGTTTTGTTTTTTTTGAGATATTGTGGTAATTGTCAGCTGCCAGCATGAGTCAGATGGTTTCTAAATTGAATCATCATCCCTATCCTCCTCTTCCTCCTCCTCCTGCTCCTCCTGGGTTCTTTTTTCAAACCATGCCCAATTGGATTGACCCAGAGACAAAAGAGACACAAGAGCACTGGGACCTGGACAGATGGTTTCTTTATATCTCCCTCTAGGGATTGGGGAGTTGTTTCATTAACAAACATATAAAAGCGATACATGAGTGCTTCCTATACAATATTCTGTCTATTGATATCTCTATACTATTGCTATGACAATTATGACAATTACTATAATTGATTCAATAACTATATTCTATACTAGTAGTATTTGATATACTATATTATAGTATTATATATTACTATCACCTATTACTCTATTCCCTATTACTCTACTACAATTACCTATATACTATGCTCTATACCATTACTAGTATGCATTAACATTTCTTTCTTAAGCCTATTCGGTCTTAAGTATTTTGATTCCTTAAAGTATCTTGTCTTAAGTATTTTGATTCCTCAATGTCTGAAGTCTTCTTCTCTGCTTTGTTTGCTCTCTGTATGAACTTAGATTTGGTGGTGTTGGGAAACCCTCCCCAGAGAGTCACGACTACTGCCTATTTTCTTTTGGGGCCATACATAGTGTTTCCCCCCCCCTTCCCTAAATTCTCTCAAGCCTTTATCTTTTACTTTTCTCTAATGTAGCCTTTTGATTAATTGTATATCTAGTGTTTTTAATACTTGATCTTTGTCATTTGTCTTAATTGTTTTAACTGATTGGTTATTCTGCCTTTTTTGTATTTTACAGTACTTTTGTTGTATATTGGCATTTTACTATGAGAGCAGCTGTTCAGGGCAAGTAATACATTTCCTAATCAAGTAAACAAAATGATTATACACTTCTTAGCAGACACAGCAGCATAGTACTGGTGGGTGAAGATTAGTAGGAACTAGATCGTTTTTTAAGTTGCAGGTGTGATGTGTGTACAGAAACAACTGAATTCCTCCTTTTAATCGTAGCTAATCTGCAAAGAAAGAGAGGATTAAACAATTTGATCTCTTTTCCCCCTCTTTTCCAGCTCTCTTTATCAGCAGTATTTTGGGGATATTATTTTTTTTTTCCAGAAATAATATAAAAGTTGAAGTAGAAACTAAAAGTGACCATGCTAATGTGTGTCTGTGGAAGCAAAAGAATAATTTAGCTCTGAAGGCCCAACATGGCATTTTATCTTGAAAATCACAAATATTTTGTGGTGTATATGAATTTAGTGTGTGATCCTCAGAACAGGGGTAGTATGTCTATATGATGGCACATCAAATCAAGACGTAGCAAGACTATCCCCACCACATACAGATATGCAAACAAGGAGAGATAAAACAGTATGTGTCCTGAACCCAACAGCAATAAGCTAACTAAACTGGGCAACTATTATGGCTTCATGGGAAACACCTGGGCTAATCCCTTTGTAAAGTAGAGCAAAATAAAGACCAAAGACAATTTGCTTCTGAGTTTGATGGCTTTAACCCTTACACTGATCATGCCTCCTGACTTGCTGAAGCAATGCCAGCATTTCTGTCCTTGCTGATTGTCCTCATCCTCTGCTCCTATAATAGGAGACCAGGTGAAATCCCACTGAAAAATGATGGAGCATCCACCATAACGTGAAGGATGTTGAAAGATTTTTGTCCTAGCTCCTAACCAGACTTCCTGACTCTGAAGTGACTGTGTCACTCATGACATAAGATAATGCCATCTCTTACAAGTGTTGCTATATGCAGAAGTCCAACATCTGCACCAACATCTGGACCAGCAAAAACCCCACTTATAATAACCAGTGGGAAAACATTAGCAACCACTATTCTGACCAGCTGGTTGCCTATTATGCCAGAATGATGTGGGACCATTGACCAATGGCAATGTTACCTCTAAGTTATATACATGAGTCATGTACTCAGTACATATGGCAAAAATGTATGCATAAAAAAACATATTGCTAAAAATAATTTAATCTTAACTTCAACTCTTTAAGCATGACTCAGAGACTGATCAATATACATCTACCAATGTCTAGCATGTGGAAGCTTCACTTGTAGAGCACCAGAATTCTCTTCTAGCTTACTTACCCCTCCCTTCCTATGACTAAGGCTGCTTCTACCTCAGGACCTCTTTTCCATTGTCTAGAGTTTCCTACCAATTCCTGGACCTTTCCAGCATGAGAGTCATTGGTAGAATTGTGGGCATCATTAGGAAGTGGCTCGCAGTGCTGATAATCAAACTGGAAGCCAATTGTGTAAGCTCAATCAAATAATGTCTTCATGTGTGTGTGTGTGTGGGAGGGGGGGTTAGAACGCTCCTTTTTGTTATATGCAAGCACACCATTAACAGCAATTTAGTACGGCAAAAAGTAATTTTAAAGAACAAAGATTTTAAAAAATCCCCCAAATGTCACTGTTTAGGAGACTGAAGTGCAAGCAAATAGCACTCTTATTTAAATCTAAATGGTTGGATAAGCCTACTGTATCCTTGAAACAGCAAATTGAATAAGATCAGAGGACAATAGTTCAGTGATTTTGTTTCATGGAGTGATAAATTTATAAAGACTCTTGTAAATGTGAGCTGTCAAGAAAATAATAAAATGGTTACTAATTCCATAAGTACTTTCATAAACATCTTCTGTGCCCATTTGGCAAACAGGTTTTCAGAGAATTTAGTCCAAGAGTGGACTGCTTTTGACTGTGCAGCAACAGCACAGTGTGACTTCAGTTTTGGAATTGATTGTGTCAATTTGCTATGTTCAAAATACAAAGGGATGTGTGTGTATGTGTGTGGAAATATTGTTACAATCAATACAATTAAATTAAGTTTACAGCTGATAAAAAAAAATCAAAAGCAAACTGACCTCAAGGTATCTGTATATGGTTGTGACATGTTTACATGGCACAACCAGCAGAGAAATTAAAAAATCAGGCTCTGCCAAGTTGATGGACATTGGAGGAAGGTTCTTAGCATCCTGATGTGACTTTGAGCATGGTTTCAATTTAACCAAGACTCTAAAAAACAGTTTATGGAATTCTTTACAGCTAGACATTTGGACATGTTGTAATGTGTGTTGTAATAATTAAAGTCTTAATGCTGAATGATTAGAACTGAACAGAGTTTATTCTACATGAAATTTGTGCAGATCTAGCTAAACAAAAATTACATGACAACTTATCATGTATCTGATCCAGGAAGGAACTATGAAACAGCACATCTGATACAAGATTATTCATCTGACAGGTCTAGCTTAGCGCATCCTCTCACATGTAGATCATGTTTCAACCTGCCACCACAGCTGTGCAGAACTCCAGGCTAACATCCTCTTCCAGACACCACCCAACAGTTAGCTGAGAGAAAAGCCAACATTCTTGTACTTACCAATTCAGGTGAGAGTTTGTCCCTAAGAAGCACCATATCTAGAGCTTCCATGCAGCTTTGAATTCTACAGAAGCTAAGAAGAAAGAATACTGAAAAGGTTGTGACACATTTTCTTGCAGAAGAAGACAACTTTAATAATTGGCAAAAATAGGTTGTGACACATTTTCTTGCAGAAGAAGACAACTTTAATAATTGGCAAAAATATAAGTAAGTGGTTTAATAAATAGCATTGCTTTTCTTCTATTCAAAATATACAGATAATCAGTTTAAAGTATCCCCTAATCTTGGCCATCCCTCCACTATTTCATATGAAATAATGAATTCCTCACACTGCCTCCAGGTGAACAGTTTCCTCCATTCTTGCTGACTGTTAGGATACTCACTAAATGTGAAAAGGGTATCCTAAAGTTTTGAAAACCACTATTGGAATATTATTCTCTGTTGTCTCCTGCCCATTTGATATCTGAAAATAAGGTCTTAGTAGAGATTTTATTTTGTTTCATTTTTAAAGGAATTATTTGCCAAATGCAGTCATTTTGCAAAGTTGTATGATGTTCTTTGTGCAACCTTGGTGGGGAGAGATGAGCTTGATTTCACCTTGACAGCAAGTATTTCATTGCTGTCTTTTTTCATAAATAAAGAACAGCTGGAAAACCTAATTAATCCATATTTTTAAAAAAGAAACAAACAATACAATACAACAGAAAATAAGGTGAGGACGTTCTATGATTTTCCTGGCTTCTGTGAGTCTGAAATTCAGTCCTTCAGACTGGAAGCATAATATTGAATTTTGCAAGAGAAAAAAAATTTCACTGGTTTAGATCTCTGGAGAAGAACTTTCAAGATATGTTAAAACATTGTGCCTGGTCCTTTTTCCCAACAATTATATTTGCATTGTGTAGAATAGAGTAGTCCTGTCCTTACTAATGTACAATTTGAAAGCAAAGCAAAACCAAAACAACACCCTAATGTAGTGTTTACTGCTTTTGATCACATCAGAGGATCCTCCCCCCACACCAGTGAAACACAACTTTAAAAGTGATCTGTTAATTTACACATTGTGGTTGAAATGAAAGGAAGTGGTCAAGAATGTTGAAGATGGAAATTATGGCCCCTGTACAGTAATGGATATCTGGGAAAATATTGCAACACACAGAACTTCAGTGTACCTATATATTTATTTATAGAACTTATATGGGTGCCTGTCTTACGCAGTGATCCTAGGTGGCTCACAACAACCAATAAAAACAACAACATCACATCACATTGTGCTCTTCCCACCAAGGAGCCATAAAAATCCACAGTACTGAGCCTGAGACTCAATCAATGCTTGGGAAAGAGGCAGGTCTTCACATCCTTCTGGAAGGCTGAAAGGATGGGTGGGGGCAAGTCTCAGGTGGGAGGCTTTTCCAAAGGCGTGTGGCGACTACAGAATTCTCTGATACAGTGCAAGAAGAGATAGTTAAAACTTTCCTTGCTATTTCTCCCATCTTTTTGAGCTCTTGTCTTTTCTTCATGACATGAGTAATATGGATTGTTCCCATTGGTGGGAGCTAGGTAGTAAACTGTACGTTGGTAGAGATCTACCACACTATAAAAAAGTGGCCCTGTTTCTTGCCCACACTAGTAGGACATTTCCCCAGTCTTCGGTTGTTTACAATCATTCATATCAGCATGACCATCTAACATACAAAACCCTTACATGCATCTTGCTCTAGTTTACAATGTTGTCAGTGTACATTATTACATAACCCTTCAAATGCAAATTACTTTGTTTCTTTTTTCTTTAACATGCACATTTCATTGATGCAGTTTCTTTAACATAAATTCCTATGATGCTAGCTCTGTTGTCCACCCATCAGAAGGACACCATGAGTCCAGATGGAGTGAAAGAGTCAGAGCCTCTTTTAACAAAAATCATAAAGAATCTGTGATATCTGAACAATAACACAAATGGCTGGGCATCCTTTGCATTTTGGATATTTAATATTTAAAATCAGCAGAGGGTTTTAGGAAGCCCATCCAGTATATAACTGGATTATCATCTACCATTGCTTTTCAGCTTAGTAAGCAAGATAAGTTTTGCTTTTTCTTTCTCACTCCCTGCTGTTCAGCATTGGCTGGTTGAAAGCTGATGGGGTGAAAAGATTACCTTAATTCCATCTTTCAAGACATCATTATGGTATAATTATGCCATCCTCATCCTAACCCTCCAGTGCTTCAGAGTACTTACTGTATGAACTACAAAACAGCTAGGGTGTCAAATCATCTTCCTAATATGATTATGTGCCAAATAAACTGAATGGAAACAAACCCAACAAAGACATTAGGGAGGGGGTGTTGTTGTTTAGTCGTTAAGTCGTGTCCGACTCTTCGTGACCCCATGAACCATATTGCGCCAGGCCTTCCTGTCCTTCACTGCCTCCCTGAGTTTGCTCAGTTTCCTGCTCATTGCTTCAGTGATGCTATCTAACCATCTCATCCTCTGCCGTCCTCTTCTCCTTTTGCCTTCAATCTTTCCCAGCATCAGGGTCTTCTCCAAAGAGATCTCTCTTCGCATTAGGTGGCCAAAATATCTGAGCTTGAGCTTCATTATCGATCCTTCCAATGAGCAATCAGGGTTGATTTCCTTTAAGATTGACTGGTTTGACCTCCTAGCAGTCCAGGGGACTCTCAAGAGTCTTCTCCAGCACCACAGTTCAAAGGCATCAATTCTTCAGCGCTCGGCCTTTTTTATGGTCCAGCTCTCACAGCCATACATTACTACTGGAAAAACCATAGCTTTGACTATGCGGATCTTTGTCGGCAAGGTGACGTCTCTGCTTTTTAATATGCTATCTAGGCTTGCCATGGCTTTCCTCCCAAGGAGCAAGCGTCTTTTAATTTCATGGCTGCAGTCTCCGTCTGCGGTGATCTTGGAGCCCAAATAAATGAAGTCTGTTACTGCTTCCATTTCTACCCCTTCTATTTGCCAGGAATTGATGGGTCCAGATGCCATGATCTTAGTTTTTTTAATGTTCAGTTTCAAGCCAGCTTTTGCACTCTCCTCTTTCACCCTCATCAAGAGGCTCTTTAGTTCTTCTTCACTTTCTGCCATTAGGGTGGTATCGTCCGCATATCTGAGGTTGTTGATGATTCTCCCTGCAATCTTAATTCCGGCTTGTGATTCTTCCAGCCTGGCATTTCTCATGATGTACTCTGCATATAGGTTAAATAAGCAGGGTGACAGTATACAGCCTTGTCGTACACCTTTCCCTATTTTGAACCAATCGGTTGTTCCATGACCGGTTCTAACTGTTGCTTCTTGGCCCGCATACAGATTTCTCAGGAGACAGGTAAGGTGGTCTGGTATTCCCATCTTTTAAGAATTTGCCACAGTTTGTTGTGATCCACACAATCAAAGGCTTTTGCATAGTCAATGAAGCAGAAGTAGATATTTTTCTGGAACTCTCGTGCTTTCTCCATGATCCAGCGAATGTTGGCGATTTGATCTCTAGTTCCTCTGCCTCTTCGAAACCCAGCTTGTACATCCGGTAGTTCTCGGTTCATGTATTGCTGAAGCCTAGCTTGTAGGATTTTGAGCATAACCTTGCTAGCATGTGAAATGAGTGCAATTGTGCGATAGTTTGAGCATTCTTTGGCGTTGCCCTTCTTTGGAATTGGAACGTAAACTGACCTTTTCCAATCCCGTGGCCACTGTTGCGTTTTCCAAACTTGCTGGCCTATTGAGTGCAGCACTTTAACACCATCATCTTTTAGTATTTTAAATAACTCAGCTGGAATACTGTCATCTCCACTAGCTTTGTTGTTAGCAATGCTTTCTAAGGCCCACTTGACTTCACTCTCTAGGATGTCTGGCTCAAGGTCAGTGATCACACCAGCGTGGACATCAGGGACATTAAGATCTTTCTTGTAGAGTTCTTCTGTGTATTCTTGCCACCTCTTCTTAATCTCTTCTGCTTCTGTTAGGTCCCTGCCTTTTTTGTCCTTTATCATGCCCATCTTTGCACTAAACGTTCCTTTCATATCTCCAATTTTCTTGTAGAGATCTCTAGTCTTCCCCATTCTATTGTTTTCCTCAATTTCTTTGCATTGTTCATTTAAGAAGGCCTTCTTATCTCTCCTGGCTATTCTCTGGAAATCTGCATTCAATTGCTTATATCTTTCCCTTTCACCCTTGCTTTTCGCATTCCTTCTTTCCACAGCTATTTGTAAAGCCTCATCAGACAGCCATTTTGCTTTCTTGCATTTCTTTTTCTTTGGGATGGTTTTAGTTGCTGCCTCCTGTACAATGTTACGGACCTCCGTCCATAGTTCTTCAGGCACTCTGTCTACCAGATCTAATCCTCTAAATCTATTCATCACCTTCACTGTGTACTCACAAGGAATATGATCTAAGTCATACCTGAGTGGTCTAGTGGTTTTCCCTACATTCTTCAATTTAAGCCTAAATTTTGCAGTAAGAAGCTCATGATCTGAGCCACAGTCAGCTCCTGCTCTTGTTTTTGCTGTCTGTATAGAGCTTCTCCATCTTTGGCTGCAAAGTATATAATCAATCTGGTTTCGGTATTGACCATCTGGTGATGTCCATGTGTAGAGTCGTCTCTTGTGTTGTTGGAAAAGAGTGTTTGCTATGACTAGCTTGTTCTCTTGACAGAACTCTATTAGCCTTTGCCCTGCTTCATTTTGTACTCCAAGGCCAAATTTGCCTGTTATTCCGATTACTCCTTGACTTCCTACTTTAGCATTCCAATCCCCTATGATGAAAAGGACATCTTTTTTTGGTGCTAGTTCTAGAAGGTGTTGTAGGTCTTCATAGAAGCGGTCAACTTCAGCTTCTTCAGCATCAGTGGTTGGGGCATAGACTTGGATGACTGTGATATTGAATGGTTTGCCTTGGATACGCACTGAGATCATTCTGTCGTTTTTGAGGTTGTACCCCATTACTGCCTTTCCCACTCTCTTATTCACTATGAGTGCAACTCCATTTCTTCTAAGGGTTTCTTGCCCACAGTAGTAGATATAATGGTCACCTGAATTAAATTCACCCATTCCCGTCCATTTCAGTTCGCTGATTCCCAAGATGTCGACGTTCAATCTTGTCATCTCATGTTTGACCACATCCAGCTTGCCTTGGTTCATAGATCTTACATTCCAGGTACCTATACAATATTGTTCTTTACAGCATCGGACCTTCTTTTCGCTTCCAGATACATCCACAGCTGAACGTCCTTTCGGCTTTGGCCCAGCCGCTTCACTCTTTCTGGAGCTACTTGGAAATGCCCTCCGCTCTTCCCCAGTAGCATATTGGACACCTTCCGACCTGAGGGGCTCATCTTCCGGCATCATATCTTTTAGCCTTTTAACATTGTCCATGGGGTTTTCTTGGCAAGGATACTGGAGTGGCTGCCATTTCCTTCTCCGGTGGACCACATTTTGTCAGAACTCTCTGTCATGACCTGTCCGTCTTGGGTGGCCCTGCACGGTATAGCTCATGGCTTCACTGAGTTACGCGAGCCCCTTCGCCACGACAAGGCAGTGATCCATGAAGGGGAGGGAGGGGGTAAAATTCATCAAACTAAAGCAGAAAACATTACCCCCCCATCCCCCCCAAAAAAGCACACAGACCCAAACAGATTCTGAAAACAGGCAGTTGGTGGATAGGAGGGAGATTATGCAAAAACAGGTGTGCACATTAATGTAAAAAAGTGGAATTTCAGGGATCTTATTGGATGTGCATACTCAGGTGCCAGATGAAGGATGCTCATATGTCCTTTTGAAAGGAGGGAGGACAAAATAATCCCCGTTTTAATATGGAAACTCACATTTTTAAACATCACTACTGTGAGTTGTATGCAACTTTTGATAGAATACCCAACTTTTAGATGCAGTTGTTTGTGGGTTTTTGATCAAGAAATGATTAATGCTTATGTCAACACTTTTGCAAGGCTTGATAAGAACAAAATGTCAAATGATGAAATTATTTTAAATTCCTAGTAACAAAACTGGGGAAGGAGTGGTGAAGAAAAACCTGACCTCTTTTTGTATTGTCAAAGTACAGATCTTTTCTCCCTCCCCATAGATGCAGAATTAATAAGAAAACCTTTATGCCCTGTACACTGACAAATATCACTTATGATAAGAACCAGACAGCCATCTTCCTAGCTTGATTGAACACATTGCCCTCCGTGTTATTGGGGGAAAATATAATATTCTAAGAGCAAAGCAAATCTGCCCACAAAGATCATGCCCTACTTTACTATCCATTCTATAAAAGGCTTCAGAATGATTTAATATAACTGCTCATTGCTATTTATCCACGTAGATCAGAGACAGAACACAGGCTTTATTTATTTGAGGACAATTGATTTCCATATGTATCAAAGGAAGTTGCAAAATTTTGCTGAATTGCCAGTATACGTAAGAAGCTTTTTTTTTTTAAAGAAAAAACAAAATACTTCTATTCAGTCTAGGGTCCCTAAAGTGGTTCCCCCACAAGCTGGATCCCATTAAGATCTCCATCATTTTCACAGTTGCAGAACTGGTTTGACAATGTAGATAGCAAACTTGATCTGAGGTCCTGGAGAAATGAGAAGGCATTATGCCTCTTTGAATCAGTGAACTCTTCCTTTTATAGGTTCTGCATATGACAGTAAAGGAATAGAATCTGAGAAATGCATCATTAAAAAAGCTCAGTTAAGACTGAATGTGTGTATGTATGTATGTATGTATGTATATGTATAGATAAATATATAGAACTACAGATATGCTTCTTAACAGATTCAAGATGGGTTATATTCTAATTATACACACAAACACACACACAGAGTGTATGTGTGTGTGTATATATATGTGTGTGTTGTGTGTGTATATGTATCTGTGTGTGTGTGTGTATTGAATGTATGTATTCACTATATGTCATTTCATATTTCGAATCACATGGTAGAGAAATGGCCAGAAGAGAATATTGGAAACACATATCCCATGAAAATAAATGTGTCAAGTGCCTGTGAATACCACAAGTGGCAAAACTGGTTTCACTTCTATGTAAATGTGAAATGGGTGTCTTTTTAATCCTCCTGAATTCACACAGAAAAGATTATCTATCACAGAGCATGGTTTTCTTGGTGTCAAATGCTTGTTTTGCTTTTCTAAAATTGGACAATTCTTAAACGTATGCTAAAAAGTTAAAGGCACTTACATGTTATTGATCAAAATGTTCAGAACCCATAAAGAGAGAGAATTTATATGAAAGATTATAAGACTAAGATGTTTTATGTAATTTGTAATGTGTGAGTCACTTTTTAGCTGGTGTTTTGAATGTCAAATGACTGCTCTCTGCAACCAAGTCTCTTGGTCTGTCTAGCTGAAATTTCTTCCTTGTAAAGGAGGTTTTTAGATTCAGTGAATCATCTAGTTCATGAGGACTGGCGCAGTAGACTGCAACTGAAACAGTATGGAAATAACGATTACTACCTTTTTGCTTGTGACTTTATAACTTGTTTTATATGTCAATTTAGGTGGTGGTTCAAGCTGTCAGAAAGAAAATCAATAGCTTTGGAGGGTATTGAATGTCAAAAGAAAGGTCAGGTGAGCTGATGCTTGAAGACAACTTGATGACTACAGACCTCTCTGGAAATTCTGGGTCACTTTAACAATTGTTCCAAATGTCTAATGCCATTTAAAAACAATTATGAATATATGTTAATGGCCAAAAACTATACTTGTCACCTGAAATACAATATGAACTAAGAAACTGGGGAAATATTCAAATAATTACGTTTAGTTAAGACTTTATTCATATTTGACTAGGATAAAAATGTGACGATTATATTAAGGATGAAATCTCTGGTCATAAGCAGGAAAGCAAGCAAATTGGTAATATGGAACTATTGATCATATACTATATAACGTTTTCCAGTACCACTATAACTAAATAATAAGAAAATATTTCACAGAACTGTTTTATAGAAATGTTTGAACTCTGTCCAAAATATTTAGTTTCTTCCATGTTCAGATACCTTTAGTCTTTTGAAATCTGGTCACTAATTACTGAATTTCTCAAAAGAAGAAAAACAAGGAGGAAAGTAGGAAGAGAAAAAAGAAGGAAAAGCAGCATGCCACGTGGCAAAAATGATAAATCTAGAAATATTAGAGGATTACACTACCCTGATACAAACCTTTGAATCAAAATAATTGAATCCGGTACCTATACAACATTGATTTATTAATGAGATAACTGTTTAATGATATCAAAGCCCTTCCCCATGGAATTAATGCTGTTGAAATGTGCGAGTTTTCACCTTTTGAGTTTTCTCACAGAAGTCTTTGAAAGAGATAACACTAAATAACCACAATATAGTATAGCAGAAGGGAGAAACTGCACATAAACATTCTGATTAAATGAGTTGTTATAATACATTTCTTTAAGATTCAGGTATACAAATAAATAGTTCTACTAATCTGAGTTCTCAGAATTAATCCAAGCATTAGTGATTAAGAACTGACTAATGTTGTTTTAAGCTGCCAAGGGTAAAAATACTTGGTGGCATAGAAATTATTATTAATATTAGGATTAGTATTATTTCACATCAAACAAGACAAGACCCAAATCCATTTAATATAGGGCCTTGATACTTCTGTATCATCTTTTCCCATGGTATCCACAGCACAGAATATGTAGCTGGCAGTTTAGGACATGGGTTGGCAATCTTCTTCTGGAGCCTCTGAGGCCCAAAGAATGTAGTGATGGTATGGAAATTCCATTTCAGGTCATTAAGGTGAATGTTGGCTCTTTTGCAGGGAGGCTTCTGATTTGAGCTTCATGTCAAATAGATGTGTTAGTAGAAGCTAAATTTATATTTTCATTTTTGCCTAAAAAATACCAGAGAGCATACTGCCAAAAATCAGTGTCATGTCAGTGAATGTTACTGGCATGTTTTTAGGGGAGAGGGTGATTTAATGCTCCCAAAATGAGCTTGCCCACATCACTGGTATAGGAATTAATGTGTATGCATAGTAATTCAACTGGCAAAATTTTGCAGTCCACGAGACAACAGTTTTGATGCACTACATATGAATGAATTTTACAGTAGTTGAAAACCACTATGTGAAGTACAAAAGATCAAGAGTCAATAATTGACCAAGGTCTCTCAGAAAGTTTCACAGCTCTGTAGGGAGCTGAACCTACTTTCTTTTATTTAAATCCAGCACACTGTTCATCACCGTACTTGAACACAGCTCAAAGTATGAAATCAAAGTTTTGTATTAGGAGAACAGAACTCCTTAATATTTTGTTGGTGGGGGAAGAAGGGACAATCATAAAAAGATAGTAAGTGGGACAACAGGCATAAAAAAGGCGAAATGCACATGGTGTTGCTATGGCATTTCCTACTAACTCTTTGTGCAAATGAAACGTATCTGTTGTCTGAAGCTGTGATTCCTTTTTCCTTCATTTTAGATAAAATGTTGCACACTGTTTCAGAGACATTTCTGGCTGCTTTCTATTGTGTCACAGCACAGTGCATTACGAATATAATAGCTGGTTATGATTTTTAAATTTTCAATCTTTCTTTCTCATGTAGAAGTACTATTCTCCCTCCCCCTTCTCCTTTCTCAAGAACTTCTGTTCTTATGATAAAAAAGAACTGGAACATTTGGTTCATTTTACCATTGTGTCTTTCCTCTTAAACCAGCAATAGAAGACTCTTTTTGCTGTCATGGTCCCAAAAATTGGTATTTTATTTTTCAAACCACTTGTACATATTAAAAAAAAAAAAAAAAAAAGGAGGTCCACAGGGACCTAAAGAGGTGTTTTTTTGTTTTTTTATTTTTTTTTCTCCTTCCTGTAAGATAGGCGTATTAAGGCTATCAGAAGTTTAACACATCTATTTAAGGATTTGCGGGGGGGCCACAGAAATGAATGAATTTCCAGCTATTAATTAATCTTGTGAACATGAATGGGCTTCAAGCTAGAGTCCAAAGACACATGTCTGTCTCTTAGATTGCATAGACTTTATTAAAGGAGATAAAAATGGGAGAAGTTGATTTTTCTCTTTTCACGTCATCCCTGCTTTGATACCAATAACAGCTTTTTTTTCTGAAGAAGCTTAGCATTTACTTGTGGTGTTGAAGAACCTTCTATGTGACAGCAGAACTGATGACAGTAATGACAGTAAGACAGGAAGGAAAGTGCAGTTACTTTTGTGGTAACAATAAGAAAAAATTTCAGACCAAGCTGTTCCTTTCTTCTTCTTGTCACTCTATCAGAGAAGCCACTATTTTTTTTTCCTTCCTCACTATGTATTATGTTACACTTGCTGAGATTGAACCAAGTTTTTAATTTTATTGCCTGTTCATGAAGTTTGGAAGAATGTAGTATTTTTACTGTTGCCAGGGGTACTGACATGGCAGGAGTTCCCTTATGATGAGATTTTGAAGGGCAGGTTGAAACTTCTGAATAATGGATTTTCTGATCTTAGATTGACTCCACCTACTCAGGCTGATCAGTCTGTATAAAAAGGCCTCTTCTGCCTTCCATATTTATCAACATATTTTTGTGCTGTGGAGGATTTCTACATTCCTGGTTACTTTTTCATCCCAGCTTGTATCTCCATCAAGTTTCTGATTCATTCTCAGTTCTGACCTCGTAGTGAGTACGTCAGTCCAGCTGCCTGGATTGTCCTTAAAATTTATTTCTGTTTTTCTTCAACCCTGATTCCTGTTATGCTTTGAATTTCTGGGTCTTCTTTTCGCTACAATTTTATTGTGTTGGTCTATTTATTTATTTCTATTGCTTGATAATCCAGTCTTTTTGTTAACACTGATTATCCAAGGTTGTTAACACTTCTAAGGCACAAACTGCAAACTATAACAATTTAAGGCCAAGCACAAATAGTGCATTTTACTTGTTCTGAATGCAGGCAAAGTAAGAATTAAATGCAACTTCTTAGGGAGTGTCCAGTTTTGGAGCAATGAAATTCATGTATGAATGTACTTCTTTTCATTCATATATGAGATCGACAGCCATCAGAATGCAGAATCCAGATAGGCTTCTCCTACAGATCTTAACAACTAAAGGAGTTTGTAATGAGAGCGACAGTGCCTCAGATAGTCAAACCATGAGCTTCTTGTATGATTCTGATTTCTTAACTCTGACTAATTTTGTCCCATAGTTCCTGGTGCCTGGCTGCTATCCTTGCCTCAACCCTGATAACCATTTATAACATTGTAAGAGGCACTTCATTTATAGAGTCTACACAAGATTAAAAACATAGATGAATCTCTTCATATAAGGACAACACTTCAAATCTGAGAGTGATGAACCAAAGGCAGTCAAGATGAAAATTAGCAGAGGCCAGATAGAAATAGATGCATTCCAAATTTCTGTTGGAGATTGAATAATTTTTTATAAGTCTGTGACTGTTCCTGAGACAGGGAATCTAATCTGAGCAATAATTAGTGAAGCAGGTTTGTAGATATAAAAGGAAAGAGATCTGTTTGCAGGGACAGGCAAGATCTAGCATCTGCCTGGCTTCATCCTACTTGGGGATTCAGAGAACATGCACTCTGTGAATGTGTGCCTGGGAAGAAAAGCAGAAGGAAATGTCCTCAGTTTGGCAATCTCTTAAACGAAGAGCATACATAGTGATAGACAAAGAAACAACACAGAGTAAATACTTAACTATAGCCTAATGCCAACTTGTGGTCAGTAAATCATCAGATGCTAAAGAGCCAGTGTCATTGGATTTGGACCTCCAACAATTTTTGTTGAAAAACATGTATATTTATATATGACATGGCTTTATAATGGAGCTTGCAGTAAGATATTATGTGGTATCTGTCCTGGGTTCTATCTCATAAAAGGAGACATAAGGCAATGAGAATGAGGAGCTTCAGCTGCTTGTTCTGAACCAGGACTCAGAATAGGGAGTAGAGGCTATAGAAGTATTGGTCTCAGAGGCATCTTCAGACTCTACATTTCCAGTCTGTGATCCACAAGTTCTCAGTTCTAAGCAGTACCACCACTGCCGAGCAGAGAAAGAGAGAGCTGAATGGTAGAGACATGGAACTTTGGGCCATGAATTGTTTTCTTGAATGACCAGTCTGATCCCTCTTGTATCTGGTAGAACAGTTGTTGGCTTTGTAGCCATGGGTTGGCTTGAATAAGTCATAGTGTCTCTGCAGGACTGATTTGGTGTCCCTTCACTATTCTCTATCTCACTTTCTGCACCCTTGTGAAACAGAACAGTTTTCTGCTCCAGCAGTTGACTAGATATTAGCACAGTCGTCTGGAGCCAGCATGTTTTTCAAAGCTGGATGTTACAAATGGTGTTTTTGCAAGGTTTTTTTAAAAATTTATTCTCTAAGCTATTTTCACTGTTCAATATGAAAAGTACTGTTTGAATTGGCTCAGTTTCAAACTACTTTTGGCCCAATCTTCCCAAAAAAAAAGATTATGACAGGCTTATTGTCATGATGCTTCATGTCATATGTACATGTGATGAGTTTTGACATTCAATATTGAGACATTCTCAAAATCTGAATTCATATTGAGTGAAAAATAATTTAACAGGCAATGGATGGTTACAATTATGTTATACATATCATTTATACATATAGAACCCAATCTTAAATGTCCAAATTCTGGGATCTATTTGAACCTCAAATTTCAGCTTAATCTGTGCTCACTTTGATCAATGGTAAGTTTTTATGCATAGTAAATGTTGGATTTTTTTTAAACTTAGCATTATATTAATAAACCCTTGATAACAAGTCCTTTAAAGGGATGCAGTATAATTGTTTTGCAAGATAAAGCTCTGTCAGTAGTGACTGAAGTATAATACGGAAAAAAAGGTAGAACTTTCAGGTGGAAAAAGAGTAAACAAGAAGACTATACTGCAGGGAAATTGAGATACATGGATGTATATTATGTTTCTAATTAATAGGTTGTTAAACAAGCATCTGTAGAATATCCATTTTCATATATGTATTTAAAATATTTGTAAACTGTTTCACATATACTATTTCTGAAGCAGTTTACAATACATATAAAAATCCAGTAAAAGTGTTCATTGCCATAGGCTTCTGAAAACAATAGATCCAAGAACATTCTTGTACTATAGTCTGTTTCTTCATGGGATTGGAGCAGACAGAGAATACTTCCTAATTCCCATACTTAGGAACCACCAGTAGCAGCTTATCAATTCTCATTTAGTCCGCTCTTGGTTTAAAGACCTGGTTTAGGTTATGCATGATATTTTGTGATTTTAGAACAGGGTGTCAGCAGCATGTGGGTACCAGCCCTATAAAGTAGACAAGACTAAGAAATAGACACCGGGTAGACCTAAAGCTATTTTTATTAGAACAGCTATTGTAACAGAATCTTGGAAGTCTGAATGTGTTTCCCTTCCTTTCTCTTTTATCTTCATCTGAATTGGGGATAGAGGGACGTCCGAAGCATTTTCATAAGCCATTTTCTTGGTCTGGGCTCAAGCCACATTTATCTGATTGTTGCCTTGGTAATGGACCTTCTCTCTGTCTGTCAAGGCCATCTTCTATACTAACTACAATGACACATCACTCCTATAACTATTTTGACCACTCCCATATAAAGTATTAAATGGCACTCAGGACATGAGGCATTCTGAAGAAAGATCACTAGAGGACTGACCAGATTTATTTACAAAATCTGCCCCTTAGATATGAGAAAACACTGCATCAGAGTATCACCAATCCTCAATCTATATGTTAGTTCAGGAGGATATTGTGGTAAATAGTGTTAAAAGCCATTAAGAGATCAAACAAGACTATCAGATTTATACTATCTCTGTTCCTCCCCATGTAAACATTATCAACCAAGCAAGCTGATTCCATCCTATAACCATGCTGAACCCTAATCTACATAATAAATAGTTGGATGCAACTTCTCACTTCTGGGAATGTGAGCTAGCTTACTCTGGCTCATCTTCCCTCCCCTCCCCTCTCCTCTCTTGATTCATGGCCAGAGGCCAGAAAGGATAAGGATGAGGATGAAGATGGTGATAAGGAAAAGGAAGAGGAGGAGGAGGAGGAAAGACAAGACCAGTTCATAAGAAAAGGACTTCTAATACTTTAAAACAAAGTATTTTATCCTAAAGCCATCAAAAGTAATTAGAAACTTCCCACCCAAATCTGGCAAATGGCAATAATGATTAACTAAAACTTGTTGCGCACCTGGAGTTGTTTCCCAAAAATTATGGGAGTAAGAAGCAAACAGCTTCCACTTCTGATCAACTCATGCAGCAGGATGAAAAATAGAGATATGACTTGATATACCAAGCACAATGAAGGGGGCAGTAAAGTAAAATATGCCCTACTGATTCAATAGCAAATTGTATCTCTGAACAAATACAGAAATGCTTCACATTATTAAATTTTCTCTCCACTCAACACCAAGGATAAGGCATTAAGCTTCACCAGTGTGAGTGCTCTTCTTGCTGTGGCAGAGATGATATTATATACTGTATATATAAAAAAAAAATCTTAGGGGTCTCAAAACGCCAATGAAGGAGATCCTTGAAATGGGAGGGGGAATTTGGATCTATTTTTCTGCATATCCACTGTGGAGTTTCAAAGTTAAAGGTCTTTAAAAGTACATTTTCTTTCTTAAGGCTTTGATTTTTTATGTTTAAATCATGTTTCCCACATTAGCAGAAAATTGCATAGAACTAAGAAAGTTGTTGAGATTCAGGATGCCCTTTGATTCTGTAATTCAGTTTAAAGTGACCCTGAGGAATGAAATAGAAGAGAGATAACAAGATGCACAGATGCGTTTTGAGAAGTATGAAAAAAGGAGAATCTTACAATAATATTCAAAAGAATGTCTATTCCTTGGTTGAAAAATGTAGATCAGGGTTGATGACAAGACCAAGATCCATCTGACTACCTTACTGCTGATTTAGAGTTGGGGGCTTTTCCTGTCTATATAATGTAATTAATTATTTATGACTGTTGATGCACCTTTTCTAACTCCAATCCCTTGTTGGGGGCCTCGGTCAGTTTGGCCTGGAGCCTAGTGATCACTGTTATAGGGTATTTTAATAAAGTGATTCTGTTTCAGATTTCCATTGCTTTGGTTTATGTTATAGCAGATTACTATTTTTCCATGGAACCAGATATAGGCTGCTTTGTTTAACTTCTTGCATAGTATCTTAGAGCCAAAATGAGATTAGAGACAGAAGAGAAAAACCACAAAAAGAGGGGGTCTTTGCATTCCCCTCCCCCACCAGAGGAAATTAACTTATCCATGAAAAGTAAGATGAGCTAATGATTAGCCCCAAAGGGTCTGTCTCAGCCAAAGTGCCAGGTGGCAGTTTCTCATTCAAGCTGCTACAGAGAGGCATCCTATTTCCAAATAAAGGAGAACAGTTGAGGTAGAATACAGAACTTCTAATGAGATTCTCATAAATTTTGATGGAATGTTTTCAAAATGTGATGTATCAGAGTAGGCATAAAGTTGAGTGCCAAACAACTGAAGGCTTAGCACTTTAGCATTAAGTAGATTAATAACAAAAGGATCCAAAGTGTTCCCACTGCAGCTGGCAAACCTGATAGTTGTGTTGGTGGACTTTTGAATGTGGGCTATAAATTTGTGGATCTCATGTACTTAGTAAGTAGAGGACTGAAAGTAAATGCTTAAGTATTTAAACCCCTTTTCTTGGTCAACTAGAAAGTCATTGATTTTTCACTTATACTGAGAGTCTCTCTTCATGAAAAGTAATATGTTCATTTTTTAGCAGTTAGTTCCTCATTATGGCAGTATTTGGTTAATGGCCACAGGCTGTGAAAGAACCAACTTGGATTGTGGATAGAATGGTGGTGGCATCAGCACAGAGCAAGAAGATCGAGCTATGATTTAAAAGTGAGGGTGAAATTCACTTTGAGATAGGGTTCGGACAATTCCATTAAGGTAAAAGTTGAATAAAGAGTTGAATAAAAGGGGATGAAGGATACATTCTTCTTTAACATCCTTTTGTATAAGGATTGAGGCTGAGAGGGTACCGTTGGCATTTAACTTGCCCTGAGATATTCTCATGAAGCATTATAATTACTCACAGTAAATAATTATCAGTAAATGAAGCAGCTAAATTGTTCACATGGGATTGAGTCAAAAGATTCTTATAAGTCAGGGAAGATAACATAAAGATTCCCATCACAGTGGCTGGAGTATTTTCAGCCAAGGTTGATCAAAAATGGGGGGAAAAAATGGAAAAGCCTGAAGCTGGTCCATATGCATAAATAAATCAGTCAATAGAGGGGAAAGCCATTTTGCATTTGATATTAGAAGTTCTACCAGGGTCGTATCACCTCTGGCTCCTTTGTTATATATTTTTTTAATTGAGTTAAGTCTGTGGATCTCTGAGATAGTAAAAAGGGCCCAGTCAAGAGAAGGAAAATTCAACAGCCAATAGGGAGCTGAATTATTAGACAGTATGCTAAAGTCTCACAGAAGTTAACCCGTGCCTCATATGAAATAAGTTCCCTGCACCAGAACTTTGGGGGTTGAATTTTTAACTAAACGTCACTCCCCCCCCCCAAAAAAAAAGGAGAGTTGTTTTTTTGGGCTTGCACTAATCTTCCTCAGTCTATCCTACCCTCTGCTGAACTCCGAATTGATTTGTTTTATGATCCATTTGTTTCTCCTTCCCCAAGAAAGACTTTTGCTCTTCATTGCAAAAGATCTCATATGAACAGTGATCTCACATGAAGAATTAATTGTGTTTGGTGATTCAAGTGGTTTATAAAACCTAGTTTGAGATAGGACACATTCCTTACTGAACCAGCGTCCTGGTCCAGGTTTACACAATGGTATTATTTTCCTAATCAGCATGCAAATTCACTCTCATGCGATCATAGCACCTTAACCTACCCTTATGAAATCCCTGAACAGACACAATGTGCTAAATGCAAGGGAAGTAAATACCACAAAACTGGAGCTACCAGATCTGAGCTGCAAAAATCCAGACAATAACAAAACAGAAGCTTTGTCCATAACACTGGGGTTATTCCACCTCTTCTATATCCAGCCTTACCCATCCCTTCTTCTGAGGCAAATACTAAATGAGGAATGCATCCTGCCTCAAGGGCTGTGAAGGTGATAGCCCCGTGGTTGCCATGGAGATCATGGAGACCAAGATGACCTGAGCTGGTCTGCTAACTACAGCCTTGGCTTGAACTCAAATTGCTATCAGCTGTCAGGGATGCTGTTTAATCCATGGCAAATAAAATGTGGAATAACAGATTTTTCATGGCACACTTACAGTCTGTATTAAGTCAAACAGTGGAATCAAGAAGAATCCAAAGTTACTGAAAAACGATGAAAATCTTTTTTTCTTTCCTTGATTTCTGTTCTGTGTTCTATGAATTATCACAAAATGAGTAACTTAAGTGGGAAAACACTAAAGCCTGACGAGCCACCAACTGTTATCATACAAATTCTACTCCCAACCAAGCAGTTGGTAAAATTAATTGCTTCTTATCAGCATTTGTCCTTTGCCAAGTGTTCACACGTATCCTTCACATGGGAAGATAAATTTAACAAGGTCATCTGAACTTGCAGCCTGAACTGAGTATTCTCTAGTCATCTCTTGTCCAATCTTTCACCTTTTCCTTTGTTATATTCCATCTTGCTCCAGCAATATCAAGGGAAGAGAAGAGTCAGGGTTCCTATGGTAACGATTTGAAGTTTAAAGGTAGACTGCATACTGGTAAACCCAAGCTATGAAAACTTGCAGCCAAAGACTGAAATATTTCCCAGTAGATTTACTCAGTGAAATCCATTTTTAAGGGGAATCTTTCACTTGTACATTTCTATTTAGCCATACTACATTAAAAAAAAAAAAAACCTGATTGAGCTAAGTAATTTGATGATTATATTGCTCTGTATCACATATAATGTTACCTCATCAGTTTCTATGGTTACTTCTGCATCATTCATTTGCTGCAGAGTTCCTTCTTCCTCCTGGTTTCTCTCCCAAGAGACCGGAAAAACAAAACAAAAAACCTTTTTATATTGGTTATATTACTAGACAGCAATTGTGTAGCCATTTCTTGTTTATCTGCTGCTTTTCAAAGAGCACCAGAAATGAATATAATTGGTGCTTATCTCCATCAGAGCAACAGAAGGTCATAAAAAAAAACAGATTAAAATACTGGATGCCATCAACCAAAATATTATTTTTTTGCATTTCTCCTCAATATTGTAAATAAAAACAAATCTTTAATAGAATAATCAGTCTTGATAAACCTATTTCATTTGATTACTATAGAACTATTAGTTTAATGCACATACCTATAGACATATGCAAATGTCCACAGGCATATAATCAGGAGCATGGAGGGGGGGTCAAAACAGGCAAGATTATGGAAGTGGCCAATTCCATCATGTTGCCTCTTTTGACATCCTGCCTCCAAGACCCCACTTCTTACAGCTGTTTGTTATTCTGCTCATTTACAGAAAAAGAAATTCCGGTAATAAAATTTGGTGGAAAGTATCATTTGCCTAGTATATAAAGGGTAACAGCAGTGTCATGTTTAAGAGATGTTATCTTTAGTTCATGGTTCTGATATTCCACATAGCAATGACCTACGTATCTTTTCAACATCAAACCTTTCTTCTGCCCTCGCTACATCAGCACCTGGGCATCTTTTCACCTTCAGTCCAGCCACATCATAAGCATTAGCCCTTCTTGTACTGGCCCTCTGCCATTCCTCAGTAGCTTACAGAATACTTTGAGGAGAAAAATCACAGTGACATTGTTCTGGCTGTAAATCTCCATTTGGTTTTCTTGGCAAAATATTAGAGATGCTGCCATTTGCCTCTTTTGGGAATCATATTTAGTTGGATCCTTTTTCTACCACTTCACTCTCTTAGGTCTCCTAGGACTGAATATTTCCAACATTCCCAAGAGTAGAGCATGGCATCATAGCATCATTGGGATGCACAAGATAATCATCACTACAAGATAATGATCCATGAAGGTGGTTTCTTGATGGATTACCCTAATGAATCAGGGAACATCTATTTAGCAAAAAGCCATCTGCTTCAAATATTTCTTAACCCATCCACTCCCACTGATGGACAAAATAATAGCAATAAATAAATAATATATAAGACAAAATTATGGGGGGAATCTCTCTCCGAACTAGCACATTCTGAAAAATCAATCAATCAATCAATCAATCAATCAATCAATCAATCAATCAATGGCATTCTAAAACCACTTTCCTAAAATGATATAATAAAGTGCAAATATAATCCATTCCACTGAAATGTAGTAAATTCAACATGTATAACAAAAGAAATATATTGGGAACTGTGATCAGATGCCTTATAGTATGTATGTATGTATGAAATATTTGCTTCACTCATCCCCCCCAGGAACTTGCTCTTCTTGACCTCTCAGCGGTTTTTGATACCATTGACCATGGTATCCTTTTGGGTCAGCTGTAGGAGTTGGGGCTGGGTGGCAATGTGTTGTGCTGGTTCAGCTCCTTTCTCCAAGGCCGAACCCAATCAGGTGATAGGGAGCGAGAGGTCTAACCCACGGCCCCTATTCTGTGGGGTGCCTCAGGGTTTGGTGCTTTCGCCACTCCTATTTAACATCTACATGAAACCTTTGGGTGAAGTTCATTCGGCACCATGGGATGAGGTATCATCCATATCTTGATTATACCCAATTATACATCTCCATCCCGGGTGACCTAAGTGATGCTGCAGCTACCCTCTCGCGGTGACTGGAGGCTGTAGGAGTCTGGATGGGGGACAACAGGTTTCAGTTGAACCCTGGTAAGATGGAGTGGCTGTGGGTATGGAGAGCCTCAAGATCTAGGAGTTTATCAACTTTGGTTCTTGATGGGGTTGCACTACCCCAGACAGACCTGGTGCATAATCTGGGGGTCCTCCTGGACTCACAACTCCTATTTGAAGAGCAGGTGGCAGTCATGGCTAGGAGGGCCTTTGAGCAGCTTTGTGTTGTGTGGCAGTTACACCCTTTCCTTGATCTGGAGGCCTCTGCACGGTCACCTCTGGGTTGGACTACTGTAACACGCTCTACATGGGGCTACCCTTGAAGCTACAGCTGGTGCAGAATGCGGCAGCACGGACAGTTCTGAATGCCCCTGGATGACACATATAACACTGCTGTTACACGAGCTGCATAGTTTGGTTGCCAGTTTGCTTCCGGGTCCAATTCAAGGTGTTGGTCATCACCTTTAAAGCCTTTCATGCCACAGGACCAGGTTATTTAAGGAGCTGTCTTACCCCCGTTATCTCAGCCTGCCCCACTCAGTCTGGCAGAAGGGGCATGTTGCAGACCCACCTGTCAAGGAATTTTGACTGGTGGGATCTAGGAAGAGGGCCTTTTCTGCTGTGGCCTCTGCTCTATGGAACAATCTACCTCCCAAGGTATTGTGTGCCCCCACTCTCATGGCCTTTAGGAAAGGTGTGAAATCCTGGCTATGCCAGAAGGCCTGGGGGCCGGATGGGGGTTGGTATCAGTGGAAGTGGCTTGTGAGGTAATTGATTTTATCCCCTCCCCCGTCATCTTGAATGTCTTTAGTATTTATGTATAGGGTTTGTTTTATAGTGGATTTTTATGGATTGAGTAATTTAACTATTTATGGGGTATTTTAATTGTTTATGGGCTTTTGATTTTTAATTGTAAGCCACCCAGAATCACCCATTGGGGGAGATGGGAGGCATACAAATTTAATAATAAATAAATAAACATACATACACACATATATTCTGCTCAAATGTGTCAGATTTTCTGAGACTGCCTGGACTAGTCCCTGCAGTTTTCTTGGCAAGGTTTTTCAGAAGTGGTTTCCATTGCCTCCTTCCTAGGGCTCAAAGAAAGTGACTGCCTTTGTGCCTGAGCAGGATTAGAACTCACCGTCTCCCCTAGTAGGTCTACCCCTACTCCAAAATGATGCTGAAAGATTTCACATTAGCAATTTTTGCTTGTTCTAATACAAATAAAGTGATACATACCTTTTCCCCTTTAGCCTGGTTGAGAATTCAGTGTTAATTGCTTTTTTTTTTTTTTTTGGTCCTTTGAAGGCAAAAGTCTACTGGGAGACACAGGAACAGCAGTGACATAAAAGTCAAAAACCTAGAGAAAGTATGGGGAAAGAAAATAGTGCTTAAACAATTTGTAGAATGGTTTCCATAGCAGCTTTCTATTCATCACTTCATACACAAAAACAATAGCAAGATCAGACTGAAGACTTTAAATGGCTGGTTGCAACCAGCAGGCAAAACTCTTTTAACTACTGTTCATGTGTATTTAGGGTCATGGATACACAGTGCAAAACATACAGCTTTCACAGCACAATTTGAGGCAAGTCAGAATCTTTCAATGGTGGATCACTGATGGTGGGATCTATTTCCTTGGGATTTGTGACTGATGTTTTTCTTGCTGTCCTTTTGATTCCAGAAAAAGGCAATTCTGGATTTCTACCTTTAAATGTTGATTAAGTGCTGCCAGGTCTGGCTCCATAATAAGCTGTAAACAAGTAACTGCTTTAGGCAGGATTTTGCAAAACCAGATGAAACCTATCCCAAACCTGCTGATCTCCCAAACAAGCCATCGGAGCTGCTGTTTTATGGTTCAGAAGAGTGAAGTTTTTGGATGCTGGAGCTCCTTAAAATAACATTTTGTTAAGTGGCTGCAACAGCATGCTCAAAGCAATTCCTAGAGGACAGCTGGCTGATCAGTGAGTGTGCAGTGATATGACTGCCACAAGGGAAGGAACGTGTGAAAGAGAACATGCAGAGCAAATTATATGGAGGCAATGGGTTCTCTATCATAATAGCAGGACATACTCTTGGAGTACTCTTGGAGTTTTTACTTTACTTTCACTCTTGTTTTTATTAGTGCCAAGGGAGTTTTAATTCTCTCTATTGTTGAACAACTGTAGTTTTGTTTTGCTTTTCATTTCTTGGTGTTTTTTTTTTTTTTAGATTAATTGCATTTGTTCAATCTTTTGAAAAGTAGATTTGATTGACTAATTAAGAACTATCAAGTCAGTGTTGATACTTAGCAACCATAAATCTCCAAGATTTATCCGAAACCTGGCCCTTTATATATCTCAATGGTACACTAACTGCTTTTATAACTGAGTCCATCCACCTAGCTCCTAATCATCCTCTTCTTCTCTTTCTCCATAATCTCCAATTATCACAATATAATGGACTTTTCAAGAGACATGGGTCTTCACGTAATGTGTCCAACATATGATAGTTTGAGCCATAAGTGAGAACTCTGAATTGATTTGTTTTATGATCCATTTGTTTGTTTTCCTGGCTCTATATGATATTCTCAAGAATACCTCCAACACCAAAGTTCAGAAGTGGCAAAGCAGTTCACCTATTGCGTCCATACACTGTCACAGGGAAAAAAAAGTGTGGTCTACATGATTCTTCTCCTGGGAAGTATAGACAAGTCACAGTATTTAAATATCTTTCCCAAGGACTTCATTGCTATGCTGCCAAGTATTAATCTGTGACATCATTTTTGACTGCTGATTCCTTTACTGTTGACAGTTGATCTTAAAAGGCAGAAGCTATCCATCACTTCATTGTCTTCATTGTCAGTTCTAAGAATGATTACTGTATCTCTTCTCTTTAGTTTGATTTTTATATTTAGTCCTATTTTTTCACTGCGCTTGATTTTCACTACTAGAGATTGCAGATCATTTGCATTTTCAGCTATCAGAATAATCAGCACAGTGCAGGTTATTAATGTTTCTTTCTCCAATTTTAAAATCATGCTCATCTTCTTCCAATCCAACTTGTCACAATATATATCCAACATATTGGCTGAGTAAATAAGAAGAAGGTATACTGCCTTGCCTCTTTTCCCAGTCTGGAACTAGCCTGTTTCATCATGTTCTGCATGCACTACCCTTTGTATACATTTTGCATAAGAACAAGGAGATATTCTGTGATTCTCCACTTCCTAAGGACATGGAACAAGTTGACATGACTGACATAATCAAACACCTTTCTATACTCAATGAAGCACATATTGACTTCTTTTTTGATATTCTCAATTAACCATCATGCATCACCAATAAAACCTCTTACTCCTCAGCCTCTTCCAAAACTTTCTAAAACAGACATGTTTCCATGTAGGGGTCTAATGCATATTGGATGATTAAGGAAATTGTATGATAGTTTGCGCAACTTGTCAATTCTCCTTTCTTCGGTATTGATGCAGACTGATCTCTTCCAATCTGTTGGCCACTGTGTGAACCTCCAGATTTGTCAGCATTGTTTAGTTGGAACTTCTTCTTTTGCTTGCTATATTTCTATAGGTATTGTGTCAATTCCAGTAGCCTTCTAACCTGGTAATTACTGGATTGCTGATCTTCTATATTTTAGTACTAGAGATTCTTGTAAATAGGGAATATCTTCTGTATTTCTACTATACAGAATTCCAGTATACTCCTTCCATCTCTGTCTAATCTTCTTTGAACCAGTTACTATCTATCCATTGTTGTCTTTTAGCATACCAGTTTAAGGTTGGAACCTCCTTCTGATTTTGGAGATCTTTTGAAAACTTGCCTTATTTTTGTGTCTATCTCCAAAGTCCCTGTAATACCACAATCTTCATCTCATCCAATAGCTCTGTAACATTCTTTGTTAGTTCCTTCCTGAAATCTTAGTCTTTTTTGGCTTCTCTTCTTGGCCATTTCTTTGACACTTAGTAGTTAGCTTTCTTCTCTTCCTTGGTCTTAGGAAGTCTCTTTTTACATTCATCCTTAACAACCTACAGTATTTGATTTAATTCCATGGTACCTCTGATTCTCTATCGGTTCCTGATGTTCTCCTTAAAATGGTAATTATATACTCAAGATCATATTCTGGAAACTGTTTGGCTTTGCTCTTTCTCTTTGGCTTATCTTGGAACTTGCATGTGAACAGTTTGCAATCTGCCCCACAACCCTCCTCAGGTCAGGCCTTTGCTGTTATAACAGAGCTCTTCCATCTCCTTGTACCAATAATATAGTCTATTGGATTGCTGTGTGCTTCATGTGGGGATGTCCATGTATATATGTGGTGTCTGGATTGTTTTAAGGTTATGTAGTCATAAAGAAATCATTGGTTTGGTAGAAACAGCAAAGTAGTTGTCCTACTTCATTTTTGTTTCCAACAGAAATCTGACCACATTTTCTTTCTTACTATTTCCAACTTTGGCATCCAGTTTCTAACCACAATTAACATATTCAGCTTGCATATTCTGTTGAATTTGCCATAAATAATGTCAACTTCCTCTTTTGCATTAGTGGTTGGGGCATAAAATTGAATAATGGTCATAGTAAAGGGCTGTCTGTAAAATCTAATTAAAGTTACTCAGTCATCAGCTGCATTATACCTAAGTATTATCTTTGCTATATTCTCACTATGAGAGCAACATTTTCTTTCTTTTTCATGCACTGAGTTGTACACACTATGATCTTCTGACTGTAAATGTCAAATTCTAGACCATTTCAATTCAATGATGGCCAAATTAGTCTTATTTTTCACTGTGATAAGCTTTCCCATGTTCATGCTTCTTAAATTCTATGTTCTCACTGTGAGTCTGTCTTTACAGCTTTGGATTTTCTTTTCCTGAATGACAACATCAGCAACTAGATATCCTGAAGGCTTTAATCTAGCCACATCATAAATCCTCTTAGCACTTCATAAAATTCTCAGCTCTTTCTCGGTAGCATGTTTAGTGCCATCCAACCTGAAGGGTCCATCATTGGCACTACATCATCAGTCACGTTAACTTGCCTATTCATGTGGTTTTTCTTGGTAAAATACTGGAGTGGTTTACTGTTGCCTTCTTCTGTGTAGTATGAAATTATGCCTTTGCCATTGTCACTAAAGTGATCATCCCTCTCTAGCATCTTCTTACTGCTGCCTTATATAAGCGCCTGCTTGCTTTGGCTGGCCAGCTGGGATGACCTTCCCATTTTGGGTGAGAGTATGTACTTTTGGCATACACTTCTGGCATTCTTTGCTCATCTCTCCTGGAACACCCCACCGCCACCACCATAAGGAAGCATAGCAAAATTTGCTAATATACTTCCATCATATGCTTCCCTTATTGCATTCAGCAGCCAATCTTCAGTCCCATATTTGTGCATTCCATAAATCAGGTCTGTTTACTTTATCATATATGTTATCTGAATCAACAAACAATGAACTTTGTCACATTTATACATTTCTGAATTCTCTAGTTCAAGTTTTTTTTTTTTAATCAAAATGGATGAAAATGTCTCAGTCTCTACTACAGTACACTAATGGGAGATGATGAGCCATTATCATATCTTCCTAAAACTACCAAGAAATAACCTCAAATTTATGGTCTACAAATTGCTATAATAGCTCTACTACAGGGTTCTTAACCTTTACCAGGAAGGAACCATTTGGAGGCTCGTTTTATGACCTGAGGTTCAGTTTTAAATTAATGAATGCATTTCTTGTTTCCTTTACTGTTCTTTAAAAAAAGTGTAATTGTTACTAAATATAATTAATGTTTAGGAACCTAGATAATTGTACAATATAATAATGAAATACGATTAAATAGTTACTTAATTTCTTAGCATGTTATAAGTAGTTTTACAAAGCCATATTTGAAAAGCAATACAAAATTAAAACCACTAATATCAATATATTAATGTGATTCTTGTATTTTTATTACTATTTGTATAGCAGTACAATTCTTGAGTTTGTACAAGCTTTGAAACAATGGTCATACAATTGAAAAGCTGCATCTTAAACTATGTTGTGCTTGCAGGTGGCTTTGAAGCTTGGATCTGTGACTTCAAGGGCAGAAAAAAAAAAATGTTTTACACAAATATGTGGAAGGGAAGGACACAATACCTAATAATAAACTATACTATGATGCAGAATTGTCTAGGCAAGGCCACTGTGAATCAGCACAAAAGTGTTGAAATGGACATTGAAAATTAGAAGTGGACAGGAGGAGGGGATGTCTAAATTGTAGTAGAAAACTCACTTATTTAATCAGTCAAACTCTCCTTGCTGTTCACTGAAGATACTGTATACTTAATACTGTCAGATCAACTCACCTAAATTCATGCCTCTATGCTTTAACACATTTCTGCAGAGTGAAAGTTCAATTTATCAACAAGGCCATGAAAACCCATTCTGAAAGTTATGGTGTTCCATTTTGGGATTGTAACCCACAGGTTAAGAAACACTATTCTTTTGAACACATTTAGGAATGCAGGGTGAATTGCATAATTAGTTTGTTAATGATTGTTCCCAAATCATACTGAAATATGAAAATTCTGTTTTTTTTTCCTGTTTATGCATTATTATCTCTCTTATGAAACAGAGAGTAACTATAAAAATATTACTTTGCCTTTAGCAGCATTATAGTTTTAAGTATATTAATGATTCAGCAACAGCAGGCATCAACATTTCGGTGGTCTGTAATTTCTTTTTACTACAATCGGGAAGAGATCCTGTTGTGCTGTATTGCAAGTTGCAATGTCCATCTTAGCCCCCTCAGCACAGGATTTATTTTGCTCACCCAAGCTGTTTGTTGGATCACCCAAGATAAGCTTGGATATAAACAATAAATAGGTTTCTACTCTCCGGTTAAGCCTCACTTGAACAATAACATGTTTCAGGACTTCTGTGCGTTCATATAAAATGGGTTGTTCCTATGGCTTGTTCTCACCCTGTCTTTATTTCATCCAGGTCAATTTATGTATTTTAAAATAGGCAGATTTTTAGAATTTTTTTTTTATGAATATCAATAAGGAAACTCAATAGAATATCATTGTCACAGAGCAGTTTTCATTAATAGTTTTTTTTAATCTTTTTTGTTTCTCATGACATAAAGTAAATGTGTGCTACTTTTCATTTCCTTATAGAACAGTGGTTAATTTGTAATTGAAATTTGTCATATGTATATAATAAATAACAGATGTTTTTTGGGGGAAATGGAACTTACAATGTTTGCCAAGTTAAGAAAACAGGAAACCAAATTTTAATGGAACAATTATGAATGTGTCATCCTGAATATGACAGATAATAAAAAAAATCTTGACTGAATTATATCTCATTTAAACATATTCTCAGTTGTACATATTCTTCTAAATCTTTGTTAAATTTACTGAAGACAGAAACATGAAACTTTCAAATATATAATCATAACCAATTTTTGTTTGAAAGAGAAATGATGGTAAGCATGTTATAAGTTTCCCTTATGGTTATATACTGTCAGATCTACTTTGATCTGTTTAGGAGATGAAATTTGGAAGATAGGTCTGTTCTACGATAATACAATTTTTATTCTACATATATGAATCTATGAATCTACCATCAATAGCAAATGCAGATACAGTTTTCCAGGCAATAGATTGCCATGTGCCACAGCTGTCAAATGAAGCCATGTTTGAATGCAAGTGGATCAAAGCCCTCGCACACAAACACCACTTGAATATTTGCTCCTCAATGTTCTAGGCAAAAAGATTCCGCCTGAAAATCTTACCTGATGTTGCAAATATATTTTACGTGGGGAGGGGGGAGTCACAGGAACATTTCGATATATTAAAAATAAGGCATAGACAGGTGTGGAAATATTGGAAAAAAATGTCAGCTGAAACATTTATGGTGTGTTATCTAATTAATATTTGAGCTTGATTCTTGGCTTGATTGTTGGTATACCGTCTAAGTATAATTTGGATTTTCTATCATCCTCTCTCCCTCCCTTCTTCCCTCTTTTCTTTATTGACTGCTAGAGTTATATCTGAAAGCACAATTTTTATTTATTTTTTTTTATTTATTAAACTTGTCCCCGCCCATCTCCCCTCAATGGGGGATTCTGGGCGGCTCACAACCTATTAAACAATAAATAAATATACAATTAAAATTTATAACAGGATACATTTACAACAATAAAAAGGAAAAATCCAGGAGGCCGATGGTAGCAACAATTTTGGGATGTTGTTCATGCATTTGGACATTCTAACCTAGGCTTAAGATTCAATAAATTAAATAGGTCTTCTCTCTGAATAGATATGCTTCACCATATGCTCTAAGTAAACCAGATGATGATGATGATGATGATGATGATGATGATGATTTGAACCATAACATGGATTCATATTTTGGCCATAGCCAACCATCCTTGCCTTTTGATGTAACAAGTTTGTCTGTGACCTTAACCATCAGTGTAATATTTCCATCCAAAGACTTTTCCAGATTTGAATTCAGCCCTCTAGGTGAAATAAATTCTTCATTACTTCTCTGTGGCATGCTGAGAAAAGTGAGTAATAACTTTTATACAAATTGCTATGGAAAATAATTTGAAAAATTCCCCAAAATATGAGGAGGGAAGCTCAAAAAGAAATGATTGGGGGAAAAAAATGACTTTCAGACTGATAAAACAGTAAAATATGTGGTTATTACTATGTCTAATATGAATTGTATGTTATTTCAGAATAATTAGATTAAGGCATGGAATAAAATTAAGAAAGATTTACTAAGATTGGAAAAGTTGCAATTATCACTACTTGGAAGAATTTCTGTGATAAAAATGAATGTATTATGTTGAATGATGTTTTTATTTCAAACAATACCAATTTGAATGATGCACCTTTTAAACAATGGCAAAAAAGATGTATCTAGATTTGTAGGGCAGGGGAAGAAACCAAGAGTTAAATATAAAATTCTGCAAGATGCAAAAGACAAAGGAAGACTAGGATTACCTGACTTTAAATTGTATTTTTCAGCCTGCTGCTTAGTTTGGATGAAAGATTGGATATTGCTAAGAAATAAAAGAAGATCATAACCTGAGGTTTAGTTGACATGTTTTTTTTTTATGATATGATAAATTTAAAGCTAATGTGGATTTAAAAATCCTTATGTGAGAAGTGTTATATTGAGAGTATGGAACAAATATAAATCCAGGTTGTGCCCGAAGATACCTTTATTGACCTCAGTACAAGAAGCATTCTATAGAAGAGAAACAGCAGATGCAGAAACAGGGCTAATACATCATTATTAATACAGGAGGATGGAGAATATAAGATGAGGTCAAGAGAACAGTTAACTGCAGAAGGACATAGTTTTCAATTGTTTTCATATGCACAGTTAAAAGAAAAGTTTAACATGGATAAAACGACAATTGGAATTGAAAGGGGCTTCTGGGGAAGATGGCCGACTGAGGATGGCTCTGTGAAAAAGTGGAGCTGACATTTGCAGACTTTTTAAGGTAGCTGGTTAGCATGGTGTTTAGCAATATCTTCGAGGAACTCCAGATAGATAGATAGATAGATAGATAGATAGATAGATAGATAGATAGATAGATAGATAGATAGATAGATAGGCTTATTTAACCAGGTTAAAATGGGGTATTTTGTTACTCTAGGGGGTTCTTCATTACATTTTATATTCAGAGTAGTAGGAACGGAGGCAACAAAAGGATAAAGACACCAAACTCAGCAGTTATATTTCTGGTTTTGTGCAACTTGTGTATCTCTGTAGTCTGTTAACAGGAAGGTGGCAACAGTGATGGTAATTTGTCCTCCTTGTACCAACAGCAAGATGAAAAAGTCAGAGGAAATGTTGACCCAGGTTAAGAGCCCATTAAAAACTGCCAAAAATGTATCCTCAGTGGCACTCCTCTAGGAGATAAAATCCTCTTCTCTAAATCATTGCTGGGCCCAGGAAGCAAGTAAGCATGGTAGGAATGCCTTTCTCACACACACATAGACACACACATGCACACACACACACACACACACACAGACTACCTGTCAGGTTGTTTAGCTGCTTCCTCTGTATTCAAGAGAATGAAAAAAGTATTCATGTCTGAGATAGGAACTGCTTGCACATCCCTTCCTTCCTGGTGCTTTGCCCAGGAAGTCAGCTCTCAGTTCCCAACACAGAGTAGAGCCTGCTTCCAGTATTTTATGGTGATGAAAGAGATAGGCATCTAATTTTCTTTTAAGTTTTTGTTCCTGCTGCTCTTACAGTGGCCAACTTGCTACCATTCTTGCTATAAGTACATCATCAGAACAAATCAGACTGCATCCAAGCCAGAAAATGTGATATCTAACCAATCTTTTGCGGGAGAGATTTCAGCATAAGTGATGAAAACAGGATAAAAGGAAATATACAAGGTCAGATGATAACAACCAAATAAGTAACCAAAATTAATTGGGACACTGACATAGAGAAGTAGAATTCTACATTCCAGGGGAGAGGGTGGGGAATAAATAAGTAAATGGCAGCAACATGATTGTGCTTGCTGTGTTTGTTTCTTGTATGGTAAAATCATAATATCTAATTGTGTCAAGGCCAGATTCACAGCATTTGATAAAGAAATCATACATCTGAACCATTATGAGACATTTATAACAAATATCCTGAAGGCAGCTTGAACAATGGCTGTTGCTTCTCATGAAAAAAGAAACAGTTTAACACAAAAATAAAAGAGTTCAAGTTTTTGGAAGGATGTATTCTGCACAAATGTTAATGTGCAGTGAAAAATGCTCAGCTCTCTCCACTGGACTTTATTGTCAGAAAAAAGCAATCTGAAGGACTCGTAGATTTGCAAGGAGTTATTTAGGCATCAAATCCAACCTTCTGCTCAGTGAAGAAATCAAAATTAAAGCATCCCCAGCAGAGGGATATCTAGCCACTGAAAGAAAGTATCTGTTGAATGGGAGCGCAGCTCACTTCCTACCTTAGTACTTGGTTCCACGGTCAAACTGTTTCTACTTACTACTTGGTTCTACTGTTGAAGTGTTCTTACTGTTAGAAAAGCTCTCCCATTCCCCACAACATCCAGCTAGATTTTGCCATCCCATTATTTAAAAACATTATCCATATTCTGTGCTCAAAGACAAATTTGATTGACTTGATATGTGCTGATAAGAATACTGGGAGAACATTCAGAAAATTATCAGATGGCAAAGAGTTAAATGTATTTTGCTGAATACTTTAAGATAGCTTCTATCTTATTGATCCTGGAATCTATGGACCCAATTAGTAAATAACAGAGTTGAGGTTTAAACCATATGGCTTTTCAGATGGCCCTGCTCAAATAAAGATTCCTATATACCAGCTCATCATCAAGTCTAGTGATTTGTTTTTAAAAGAGATGTCAAATGCTGGATTTGAAACTCATCACTGAATCTACAACAATTTCCTAGGAGGTCTCACTGGTTATGTATAAAAATGGTGGAAATAATAATGGACTAAACTTCCAATTGCATTAAATAAATACGAATCAGTTTCAAAGGTAGCTTGCATAATATGTCATCATCCCTATCTGAAGACTACAACTTAGAACATGTATATTTCATCCATAAATTCCATTACAACATCTTCCTATTTGTATATCCCAAAGTCAACATAGTTAACTTCTTTATTAATACCTAGGAGCCAAAGGAAAATATATATATATATATATACAATTTAAATTTAAAAGGTTCTATTGATTTTAATTAAATATATATAAATAATACAGTCATTATACCAAGAGGTATTATTTTTGTGTTCACTAGATAGGAATTAGGGCTCTGAAAAATAATAAATGATACTGAAATAGTCTGAATAGTGAATCTGGGGTTTTTTTCCCCTCATTTCTGGGCATATCAATGTGAATTCTAAAATGTATTATGTTCCCTTTTAAAAATATAATGAATATTCATGCACATAATTAAAATGTTTTCTCTGTGACTTCTGACATATTGGAGATTTTGAACTTTGGACTCCTATATACAGACTAGAGAGGAAAAATTATCAAAAGAAAAGAGAATGAAGCTAGGACTGGGGATGGGCCTTGTGATTTAAGATGAAACAAAACATAAAAAACAATACTGCATGTATGATTTAATGAACTTTTCCTCCTTAGATTTCAGCCAAATATTACATGACAGTTTCTAGCTGTGATTAGAACTATATTTTGAAAGCCTCAATTTTCTTGTCCATGGGGATTTTGAAATAAGACATCAGCTTCATTCATTCATTTATTCATTCATTTATTGGAAAACATGTTACAAAGTTTTACCAAGTGGGTCAGTGTAGTGTTACTGAATTAGATTTTTGAGGACGGATTGTGGATTTGGAAAGAAGGATGATGTTGGAGACACATCTACTAGGCCGGGTTCCTTGGAGGAAGAATTAAATAAAAAGTGGACATCTATTATGTGAAGGACTAGTCACAAATGTGTCTTTCATCTGCCTGCTTTCATTGATCTAACATAGAAGATTTGACTGGTTGCACCCAATTCTCAGTACCACAAGGTTGGAACACAGGTAAGTGAATGTGGGAATGTGGTTGCCCTTTGACCATGTTTCGATATTGCAAGATACAGGAAACTCCTACTCTGCCATCTCACCTCATTTTGACCAGAGGCTAACTGATTGAGAATACAGTTTATAGTTTATTATTATTGATTAGTCATTAGGCCATATCATAATACAGAATATAAAACATACAAAACATAAGACATTAATAAGACCATATATTAAAAATAGGATAAAACAAATTAAAATTAAAATTAAAGAAAAAAAGATGTGAATCATATTTCTGTATCACCCCTACAAATTACCCTGATCAGATCCACATATGCAGATCTCAACTGTATTGTTTTGTTCAAATAAAAGGCCGTATTATATGTAATTTTTGAATTCTGACTGCACATGAAATATGTTGTTTTAATATAAGGGCCCCAATAGGTCATTTGTATAATGTGCGGTCCAAGAAACTGAACCCTCTCTTTTTTATTGACATTGATTGAGAATATATATTTGTCTTCTGGAAGGTGGAAGATGTCTCCCTCCTAGACACTCTTGATTTCAGATGATTTAAACTATGCCTGATTACTATTACTATACTATACTTGAAATATTTTGCCCTTATGGAGAGAGAACTGTTTAGTGTGGGTATGTCCCTATATGTATTTATCCATAAATCACACTGAACCCAGTGGAACATCTAGGAAGATGTTATCCCTGAAAAATACTCCAAATTATGGCTTAATTCAAATTCAGGGCTAAATCTACATATATGAACAAATATAGATGTCTAATAGTTCCATGCTCTCTTGGCATGAAAAAATATATTTTTGCATAAGGAGGAAATGGTCATGAACCATACTCCTAGTAAGGAGGAGGTAAAATTCTGTAATGAAATGGACATTTTACTTTCTCCCCAATTCCCCTTTGCATAGTTTTCATTCTGCAATCTTCCATCTTCCTTTCCAACAAATCTTTTCATAATAAAGAAATGTTATTTTTGTTCTGGCCCCTTTGTATAATCTGTTTGTTTCTAAGATACATTTCCAGAATGTATATTTAAGTCTGCATCTCTATACATAGAGATGGGAGGAAATGCCACTACTTCTGAAGAAACAATGTAGAAAATGTATTACATTACAGGTACATTTTGTAACATAATACATGGCTCAGACACCTTTGACCATTTAGAAATTCTGTAACAATATTAAAGAGCAAAATGTAGAAGAAACAACATTTTCTCCTCCCCAAATGCCTAATTGTTCCCATCATGGATGGTTTTGCCAGTGCCACCACCAAACTGGCAAAGCATAATTCATTTCCCAAGCCATAGATGGAAAAAATGAAGAATTCCAGGATCTGCAGGCAGCATCAGGTCTTCTAATTAGCCAAATTATTTTCATTATGTAAATTTAGCAGCAGCAGGGGCAGAAAGGCATCTAACAGTTCCCTGCAGCTACAGCCTTCTGGAACACAATTGCAAGTGATGCGATGGAGGAAACAAAATCTCATTTTGTCTCTTTGAAGTCTGCAATGGAACACTGATTCATTTTGTAGATTTCTCCACTGTTTCAAAAGATAAAAATTATCTCTTGTTTTGAGGCAGGGAAAACAGAAGAAGACATGACCAAGTTCGCGTCAGTCCAGGATTACTTGTCAAACTAATTTGCTTTAGAGGCAAAATATTCAGAATATTGAACTAGAAAATACAAAAGGAATAATTGAAAATTTAAAACAGCAAAAACTTTAAAGAACTTCAGTTGTAAAACATATATTCATCCTTGATTAATTTCCCATACTATTTCAGCAGTAAAATCTAAGTATCAGTGGTAAGCATGTTGGAAAATTCTCTCATAGATATCTCTTTTCAAATGAAATGGCGCATTCCAATGGTGTCGAGAATCTGGAATTATGCTGGACAGTTTTTAAAGACTGTCCTCTGTTTACCTCCACCCTCTGGCAGACTCCACTTTGTCCACCACTTTGCCTGCTGAACTTCTGTATCTTCTCCTGCAACACTGGGATCTATGGGCTGCAAAGGTTCAGATGACCACTAGATGGCAGCATCATATTGAAGGTTTTGTACCTCTCCACTACCATCTAGTGGTTATGCAGAATTTTGCAGCCCCAAAATGATCACCCTATTCTCCTGATGGTCTGTGAGATAAGCCTTGGAGACAATAAGGGTACACACAACCATAACACTGACTTGGGGCCTTTCAAGGAGTCTGCCTGATGCCAAGGCAGAACTGTCTGGGTAGGGGAAAAATAAATGACTGAATCCTGAAACAAGCTTATATGCTCTTGGTAATTGCCAGTGTAAATTTTTAAAAAGTTACTAGTAAGATAGCTGATGCTATGGAAAAAGCCAAAAACTTTACAGGTATTTGTGTGTGTTCATGGAGGAAATCTATGTGGTTTCTAGAAGTCGAAAATGATGGCACATGATCGATCGATCAGTATGTGTGTCTGTGTGTGTGTGTGTAGGGAAGGAGGGAAATAGACACAGCTATATATGTCTGTTAAAAAGAAAGCTTGTAGAGCTTTGTGTGTAATATATATGAGAAGGAATAGAGAAAAGGGAGATAGTCTCTAAAAGCTTGGTGAATACATCTCCAACATTACTAATGATAATTTTTTCTTAGTTGAAGGTACATTTAGTTCAAATAATAAATACATATATCCTGATAAATATTCTACTTTGTTTCATTATATCCTTATTCTTTAGGATTTTTAATGATCACCAGATGTGCTCCACAAAAGTGGAACTTTTTGTGATTTGAACAGATATATAATTCATTGAGTCCACTAGCAGTTATGAACCCAGAAATGTACATGCTTGGGAAAGTTGCATAAGAAAGTATATATGTTTGGAAAGGATCTATATAAAATTCACAAAGTGATATGGAATATTAACAGAATAAACAAACTCAATGACTGTACGTATGTGATACTGATGTGGATCAGATATTGAGACAGGGAAAAACAGAATAAATGACAAAGATCACTTCAGCCCAGGATTACTTGTCAAAGTAATTTGTTTTAGAGGCAAAATCTCCTCAGAATATTAAACTAGAAAGCACATAAGGAATAAACAAAAATTAAAAACCACAGAAACTTTCAATAACTTCAGTTGTGAAACATATATTCATCCTTGATTAATTTTCCATACCATTTCAGCAGTAAAATCTAAGTATCAGTGGTAAGCATGATGGAGAATTCTCTCATAGATATTTCTTTTCAAATGAAATGGCACGTTCCAATAGTGTCGAGAGTCTGGGATTATGCTGGACAGTAGGGAGTTTTTAAAGACCGCCCTCTGTTTACCTCCACCCTCCGGCAGACTCATCTTTGTCCACCATTTTGTCTGCTGAACCTCTGTACCTTCTCCTGCAACTCTAGCATCAGCTGATGCTATCTGTTCAGTTGTGTCTGATTCTCGGTAATTCTATGGATCAGCTCTCTCTCCACATTTTCCAATCTTGTATGGCTTCTGTCAGTTGTTCTATACTCTGATTGGTGTCGGCTTTGATGGTGTCTAGCCACTATGCTTTTTGGTAGCTTCATTTTCTTTGACTGCTGACCATTCCGAGCAGACCATAACTGCCTTTTCCAGTGAGTTTGATCACATGACATGGCCAAAACATGGACATTTTGTGATTTTTGCCTTCCAGCGATATGTCTGGTTTTATATGCTCCAGAACTTGCCTGGTTGTCACCTTTGTTATCCAAGGAATATGCAGGAACCTTCTCTAATACCACAGCTCAAATGAGTCAATTTTTCCTCCTGTGCAGTTTTTTTCATGTCCAACTTTTGCAACCATAGGTAGATTATGGGAAAAAACGATAGTGCAGACCAATCTACATTTAGTTGCCAGGCCGATGTCCTTGTTTTGCCATACTCAATGCTCATCATTGCTTTGCAACCTAGTGTGATTCAACACTTTATTTCTGGACTGCGTTCACTGCTTTGATCGATCTGTAATTGTAAAAAAGTGAATTCTTGCATGCATTTCATCTCTTCACCATCAACTGCCATTTTGACATTTCCATTCCTCGCAGTGGTCATCAGCTTGGTCTTTTTTATTTTCAGGAAGAGGCCAGATTTCTCACTTTCTTCTTTAATCCTTTTGATCAAATGTTCAGCCCTTCTTTGAATTGAATTGAATGATTAATACCTCCCTGTTTTGTGTGTCTGTCTGTCTCTCATCTGTTATCATGTAAAAATAAGAAAGAAGTCCAAATTAGAGAGCAAAAGGTAAATAGCATTAACATGTCCCTTCCTGTTGCTTATTGAGGCCAATCAGAGGATTTGGGGATGTGTGGAAACATATATAAAGCAGTTCTCTTTTAATAATTAAAGAAGTTGTATATTTATCTAGGGTTTCCCATAAGGCTGCTTCCAAATTTGCATAAGTTTAGTACTTACATTCTTGAAGCTGTTCTGCTTAATTGCTCTGCTTTGAACTGGGCTCAATTCTGATATTAAACCTACATGAAAAACTGTGAATAGGAAAGGAAGAAAAAAGAGAAGCCTCTGATTCCCCATTAAAGCTTACTTCTTTGAAGTTTCCCATATTCATTTTGATGTAGCCGGCTATACTGGCTTGGGATTATTGTCAACAGTGTGGTTTTCTTCCCAGGCAGTTTGCCAGTTTGAGCATATATCTACACCTTCTAAGCTCAACTATGATGAATAGTTTCTTTGGGGTTGGAGGAAATTGATCTCACTAAATAGATGCTGTATATTTCCTCGTTAAAAGTGAACTGAACAACTGATTGATTGAATGAATGAATGAATGAATGAATGAATGAATGAATGAATGAATGAATATTCTAGATGGAAGTGATTATTCTGTAGTTCATGTTAAGACATCATAAATTTTCAGATGATACCCAGGTATATATTGCCATGTTGGGCCAGAGATGCTATAGAAGTATCAAACCAGTGCCTGAAGGCTGTGAGGATTTTGATGAGGCAAAATGCAGGAGTGTGCTTGAAGCCTATTATCAGAAGGTCCCTTATAATGTTCACCTTTGCTCTTTTTCCAGAAACTATTCCTCATGAATGGCTGTCTTGCCCATCCTCTTCAACAGCTGGTGTAAATTATTTAGTCCAAATATGGGAACAGAGAAAAAAAATGGCTAGTCTGACTGTCAGAAAATGTCTTCTCTGCTTGTCTCTGATGATATGAGAGTTCTCATGGCTGTGACAGGCTTTGCTCAGGTGGTTGATCAAGCTGTCTCAACTTGTTGGTGAGTGTCATAGTGTTTATCCTGACATATCCATCTCTCCACATTAACCTGAATGATTCTGAGCTAGGCTGGTCTAAGACATTGTGAGGCAAAGGACAAGATGGCTCTCCTATCCGTCCACATGGAGTTCAGCCAACTGACAGCTAAATCTTAACATTGACATGAGACTATTTTAGGATGCACAACACAGACCATGTTTCTCTCATTGACTTATTCTGCAGAATCTTACTTCCCAACTTACTTAGAGTTTAATTAAAGCATTGGAAGCAAACCATAATGATGTGAATGACATGTCCATGGGGATGTAATTATGCAAAAGCCATGTGTTAAAAAAAAAAAAGCATGTGTGTTAGGACATCTGATGCAAGGGCATAAGCAATGGTATTTGTGTGATTGTTTCATCATAGATGTGCCACCATTTGTCTCCTCTTGCATAAACACACACTCCTTTATGGAAACCCATGAAAGCCAGGAATGATGCAGATTATATATCTGAAATGATTGGGTAATGAAAATCAGGCCACCAGTAATTTTACACCCTTTTAGTCTACACAAGATAATTTCAGTATTTCTTTATTATTCTTAAAAAATAAAACCCCATTTTTATTATAAATTTGGAAAAAAGGTTTTAAAAAGTCCCATATGTGTTGCATCATAACAGTTGTTATATAATCTGAAGATGGAGGATGTTGTTCTGAGCCTATTGCCACAGTCACTTTACTCTCTGATTCAGGTGAGAATGGTCACCACCTAGGACTCCTGCAGGGCAGAAGAACCTAAGGATGACCTGCCCCAAATGCCTGAGGGATCCAGAAGGATTCAGAGAGCATGCAGGGATTTCCCCAGCAATCTGACAGGCAGCACTGTCAGGCATCAGGCTGAGTACTGGGTAGGTTAGTAAGCAGGCTCCTTGATGAAATTGCTCCTGAATACCTATGTTGATCTTGCCCCCCACAGTTGGAATACCTAGACATGACATTATTTTTATGAATGCCTTGGTTTTCTGGATAAGAACTGTTGTATTTATTTTATGAAGCATATGCATGTATAGTGTAGTGAGATGACAGATGAGAGAGAAAGAGTGAGAGAGTTGTACTGTAAACTATCACAGGACATATAATTTGGTGGCATAGTAATCTAGTAAAATTACATGTATAGAAAGACATGTCTTTGCTAGTTACAGGGGCACATGTTTGACTGACAACATATTGAATATGGTGGGTTGTCTTCACTGTGTAGTGGATTGATTTGGGCTTCTGTATCTATATTCACATCTATATCTATATCTATATCTATCTATATCTATTGTATCTCTATATCTATTGTATCTCTATATCTACATCCACATCCACATCTCTCTCTCTCTCTCTCTCTCTCACACACACACACACACACACACACACGCATTTCCATCTCCATCTCCACCTCTTTATCAGAATTAGGGGATGGTGACTGCTAAATTCAGTTCACATTTCAAGAACTTAGATTTATCTTGTTCCACTTCTGAATAAGCTGCATTTAAAAAAAGGCTAGACAACAGTATGTATCTATTTTCATTTCTCACAAAATAGGCAATTTTGTAATTATATGAAGTTTTGTTCATATTATTTTATTGGAGGAGTATGTTGCAACATTTTGAAAATGGCTGAAATTATTATATAACCATATATTGGTGTGTGTATTGCTGATGGAAGTGAATATTTCATAAATTTACATTAAATGCAAAATGAATGCACTTAAAACCACCCCTTCATTTTCCCCCATGTAAAGGAACCATATTTGCTATCTGCAGGCCTATTTCAGATGAGCATCAGGTGCCTGGGTTTCCAGGAATATGTTCAAGAGAGAATAGCAGTGTTGTGTATGGATTCTAGGGAATGACCATGTTCCTTTCACCATATAGCCAGCAAACATCCGGAGCTGATTGCATTCCATTTTTAGCTGAAATAATAGGAATTATAAACTAATAAATCTGAAGGGGCTGGCTATTCCATCTTTGTGCTTGTTGCTGTGAAATTTTGTTGCATCGCTGCTGTTTAAAAATGTATGAAATTGCTTTGGCTGAAAAAGTAGCATAATTGAAAGAACTTAAAAAGGAAAAAAAACTATCCACAATTAAGATTAAATGTATTCAAATCTGATAGCTATTTCTTAGGGACATTGACAGTATTTTCCCCAGTAAGTTACTGTAGTCTGTGCATGTTGGACAGAATACTGGATATGCAAATATTAAATGTTTGTATTTCTCCTTTAAGGTCGTAGACACAATATATGTATATATTGTATACACGCATCCACACAGCCATACATAAATTCACAAGCATTCTTTTTCTTTTCATTACCCTTTTTCTCTGCCTCTCAACCCCACACACCTTTTAACTCTTCTGTTTTGTTTTATCTTGATCTTTTAGTTAGGTTAAGATAAAATAAAAAAATAACCCAACAACAACAGTAGGACATCAACATTAAAAAAGAAAGCATGTTAGATTCTTGACTACCACATTACTTACCTTGATGGGAGTCTGCCATGAAGAACCAGAAACAAGCACAATTTGATTGATTGATTTTGCTTCTTACCTTAAGGAATATATTTCTTGACTGACCTCTTTAGATGAACATGCATGGTCTCTCTCTTTCATACACACACACACACACACACACTCACACATAAGAGGGGGAAAAAGATTTTAACAGAAGTTAAATATAGCACATTAAGTGCTATGGCAAAAATCTCAGATTTTTAAATGGAGGCCAAAAATACACACAAAAAAATCACCATGCATTAAGCTCAGTTTCCACACTACTGCGGCCTAAAAGGGTAACATTTGTAATTCTACCACCTCCTTCTGCTTAGAGTGGTTCTTAAATCATATAACTACTCTAGTTTTTTTTCAACTTAGCGTCATGGTCCCTGGGAATTCTGAAAATGATGCTCCTAACATAGCTTAGGGCTCCAGATTGGGAAAAAAAAATCTTTTGTCCTGTCTTCTTGGCAACATTTTATAAATTCAGATTTCAAATTAAATAAAAATTATGGTCCTATCTTGATTTTTTTTCTTCCTTTCTGAATTAACCTTCAATTAACTTCTCTCATAGAGTACAATAAAGGCTGATGACACATCTAATGTTTTCCACCAATAAATTTTATTCAATGTCCCTTATTATAAATGTTGGAGAGGATAGACACTACGCACAAAATTCAGAAAGTAACAGCTGTGGACAAGTTTTACAGCTGTTGCACTGTACCTTGTTATCCTTGTATAATGTGACTGACCATCATAGTTCATTTCTCTTTATCACTCCCCTCAGTGCTGACTGTAGGATGAATTTTGCCTTCAGATCCGTCCATCTGATCAATTTTAACTTGCTTATTAATTTTTTTTTTAAATCATTCAGGCCTGACTATTCCCCTCCCCCTCCAGAATGAAAAACAAGTTTGAAATGGTAGAAACATAGTTCTTAGTACATTGACGGGATTTTGTTATACCTTTGTTCTATGGGGCTTCTGCAGCAATCACCTGGCACTAAATTTAGGGATTATAAGCTGATAATTAAAGATTTCTTTTATGTGTTCAGTTGTTCGCTGCCATTCAAACAACTGAGGTAAGAGCACTTCAGCACAATCAAGTATTTACATGATTATACTGCTATGTGCTAGAAAAGGGAACATGGTTTATTTGTTTAACATGTAGAAATATTACCCTTCTAAAAGCATGGGATGTATTTCCATGCATACTATGTAGAAGGCTGCTATGGTGAAATCCCTATATGAAGGCAATTTCCTCCTCTTCCTCCTCCTCCTCCTCCTCCTCCTCCTCCTCCTCCTCCTCTTTCTTCTTCTTCTTCTTCTTCTTCTTCTTCTTCTTCTTCTTCTTCTTCTTCTTCTTCTTCTTCTTCTTCTTCTTCTTCTTCTTCTTCTTCTTCTTCTTCTTCTTCTTCCAATTATTTTATTAAGGATTATATAGAATGGATAAAACTAATGCAAAAGCCTAATACAAAATTTCATTAAAAATATAAGAAAGTGCAGAGAAAAGAAAAGAAATTCCCTGCCAAAAAAAAAGTAAAAAGAAGAAACTTCACCCTTCATCCCCAGCAAGTATGTACAATATTAAAAACTTATCACCGTCTCTTAAAATACTGCCAAATACATCTTCATTCCATACTTCATTCCATTTTCTATAGACCCATCTCTAAATCCTCAGCTTTCCTTATTAATCAACAAAAAGTATAAGGATTAACAACATAAGTATTTAGTCCCTCATTCCATTTAAACATAATTCCCCTAATCTATCTCCTAATAATCAAAATCTAATCCCAATTAACAATTAAACATTACAAAAAGATTTTAAAAAATTAGCCATTAATCATCACCAGAGATAACAACCCATTATTAATCCCAATTGACAATTAAACATTACAGAAAAATAAAAACTGTTAAACATTACCAGAAATACTAATCCCTTTTTCATATTACAAACTAATCTATTACACCCAATTGGACATTTCCAAAAAAGAGTTATCCACAGTAACCATTAAACATCACCAAAATTAATAACCCATTACTTAACCATAATCAAATGAACAAGTTTTGTATTTTTTCTTCTTCTTTCCATTAATCCTTGAATCCCATAGATAAAATTATAACATCTGCTTTCTTCTATTACCTGTATCTCTTTTCTCAAAATCCTTGTTATCTTTATCAAAATCCATATGTAATTTCAATGTAGCTACTCCTGTAATTCTCTTATATTCCAATTTAAATGAGTAATCCACATCTCTGTTTTTATACATTTATATACCTTTTTAAAATTTTCAAATGATCATCAATTCTATTTGAAAATCCAGTATTTCCATATCTTTCTTATAAATTATAATGTTTAAGTCCACCTTAAAATCCATTTCAGTTATCTTCCAAGGAACTTGGTTCTCTTCAACTTTTGGTTCCAATATAGAGTTAAATAGTCAAAGCATTTCTTGAGCCAGCTTATAAAATGTTTCCTTAAAGTAGCCATCTGCTGCTCTCTAGTGATTAACCTTCAAAACTTTGTTATCAGGGTGAAGTATAAACATGAATTTTCTTCCCACACGAGAAGATCTTTTTAATTAACTTCAAAGTCTTTATTTAAATTAATTTTATCCACATCCTTAGCATTCAAAAACTCTCCATAAAGCAACACTATAACCCCCCTTTTGTTACATATTGCAAAAAATAAAGATTTTACAAAGCTGAAGACATTGTTTTCTTCTTTTTAAATCGATTGAAGGTTCTGAAGGTTTTTTAATCTTAAAGAAGCAGTAAGGAAAAAAAATAATCTCCAAAGTAATTAAAAATATGAGGTTTAGATGAACTTTAAATCCTTGAAAGGCTACATTACCAGCCCAGAGCATGGTGAAACCCATGACTCCCAGCTGATCTCGAGCAGCTGCAAATACATCGGTTTCTGCTCGTGACTCACAAAAAAAAAAAAAAAAACCCAACTCTCTGGAATGCACGAGGGTAATCTCAAGATCTCTGTTTTATCCAGAGTGAATTATCAGCAGTGTAGATCCACCTCCAGCTACCTTTTGGCTGCAGTGTCTCCCATGGAGAGTGGGGCATCAGTTTGCTAGCCTCACCAGAAGTCGAATCCTGTACAGACAATTTCTATGTGGGGGATTATTTTAACATATCCCCCTTTGGTCTGATATTTTCAATCCAAGACACAGTTTTTGATTTCACTTTACTGAAAGTCTTAAGTAAAATTTTAGTCACCCTAACACACACCGTCAGCACTGACATACCTGTAGTGAATTTCTCATGTCTCGCCCACTCAACAACAGCATCTTAGTAACTGAATTAGGCTAATCTTTCCCTGGTCTTTTATCTGCTATGTTGACTTTTGGTGCGTGACAAGAGTAATGATGTGGTGGGGAAGGTGATAACAAAGAAAAGAAAGCTCCGAACAGGATGTTAGTCCTATAATGATGAGTGTAATTCTCTATATCTATCTAGCATAAGGAAAATAATGTCATATAGTAGCCATATGCAAGGATTAGACACTGATACTGGGCATTTAATATGAAGGAAGGGCTGTAAGTATATTCAGCCAAACATATTTACTATTCAGTATATAAATTAGGGATAATAGTACCATTTTTCTTTCTATGTACCTTGTTTATCTATGCATATTATTTCTGTAAATATGCTGCTGAGGAGACAACGGCAGTTGAAATGTACCACCCGTGGATGGTATCTTGCTCAGAATTTTCACCAAGTCAAAATGTAGCAGTAAAATGAAAGTTCCTATTAAAGAAAGAAAGAAAGAAAGAAAGAAAGAAAGAAAGAAAGAAAGAAAGAAAGAAAGAAAGAAAGAAAGAAAGAAAGAAATTTAAGGCATTAAACAAAGCAAATAAATTACAGTTAGGCTTGTGACATTTTTCAAGGAAAGAATTGAAATAATACCAGTTTGCCTAGTTATAATTTGGTAAATGAAACTCATAATTGCCCAGTGGTTAGGAATGCTAGATAGATTTCAAGGGAAACAAAGTTTAAATAAGATGTGCAAAAATGTCTTCTTCTCATAGAAGGATGAGAAGGAGATAAGTATAGAAACCTTTTGCTGGTGGGGGGTGAAATAGTTGGAAAAGGTGTTACCAGATTCCTTAGGATTTTGTACCATCATACTCTAACATGGCACTCCTCCTACCATAGAGAATGGGAAGGTGTCAGATTACCAATCCTTGCCTGTTGGTAGTGGAGAGCTCTAGTTTGCCTTACTAGAGTACCTATAAGAAGGATAGGTAGGTAGGTAGGTAGGTAGGTAGGTAGGTAGGGGGAGAGAGAGAGAGAGAGAGAGAGAGATGGTCTAAATTTGTCCTTTTCCAAGCAAAAAGGACATTTTTTATTAAAAAATCATCATTAGCAGAAGAAAATGTATAGCTGAATGATATAAATATTCCCACAGATGACTACAGAGATGTGGTCTTTGTACTTTTTTGATGGGCATTATCTGCCTTATTTTATTTCCTGCTAGCTAAGTACTCACAGTCTTCTAGGAACTGATAAGAGTACTTTATCCATCACTCCTGCAACCTTACTTACTTTGTTTAGAACAAATACTTCATTTTTAAATGTACATGAGTCATTATCTATGTTTCATATTGAAAAGCACTAAATGACAGTTTTAGATAAGCCAATCTTAAAGCCTCACCCTAAGAGTTCAATGTTTTCCCTTTGATCTGTTCTTTACATCAGTTTAAGGCATATGGGTAAACTCTCTTCAACACTGACTGGTATGGACCCCAATATGCTACTTACAGTGATTTGGATATTAAAGCAACAGAGGAAAGGCACGATAATGGACTACACACAGCCAATTATATCACTGCTCTATTCCTTCAGGAAAAAAAGTCCTGGAACCATGCTGTGATGGAAGACTTGAGCGAAGAGGTCCAAAGTCATGGGGGGGAGGGGAGGAATCTCAAGCATCTCCTCAGCCTGTAGCCTTAGAGTGTGAAAACTAAGAGGATGAGACTGGCACACCCTAAGGAATTCAAAGTGTTAAGTTGCTGTCGTTGGGGGTTAGAGTTAGTCTGGTGAGATTCTGTCTAGTAGCTGTAAACTAATAAAGTAACTGAACTGTTCCTGAATCGTCCCACTGAGTTTCTTGGGCTGAACCAATCTTGCCAGACACCTACTCCCGTCAAGAGGGAGGAATTTTTAAGTACGGCAACAGATCCCCAGGGAGCTAATTTAACACCCCAGCTTTTGGTGGGAGCTTTGTCAACATCAACAGCAGGTCGATGCACAAATTAATAATCTACAAGCACCATGGGTCAATTAGCATAGCAACTCGGACAAGTTGGCCAGCAGCTTCCCGCTCCACCGCCAGTGTTGTTGCATTCTCGTGGAAGCATGCCTGAGAAGTATGGAGGTGAGGTGGAACAGATGAGAACTTTCCTGGCACAGTGCAAGTTATTCATGGACAGCAGACCGGCAGAGTTTCCTATGGACCGCACGAGGGTGTCCTTGATGCTGAGTTTATTGAAGGGAGCTGCTGCTAAGTGGATGACCTCCCCTAATAGAAACAGGCAAGCTGGTGCTCAACAACTATCAGAATTTTGTCGGCACCTTTAGGGGGCATTTCGGGGATCCAGTAAGGAGGCTCTACCAAGTCCCTTGAGAACAAACGTTCCCCCACCCTCACCAGCCATAGTCAAGGGAGAAGAGGAATACGAGGTGGAGGCAATTTGGGACTCTCACAGGAGAGGAAGGAGAGTTCAGTATCTGGTTCATTGGAAGGACTATCCTGAGGCAGAGCATTCCTGGAAGAATGTGAAGAATGTCCATGCCCCAGGGTTGGTCAGTGACTTCCATCAGTGTTTCCCCAGCAAGCCAAAGCCTCGCATGCTGCCCAGCGCTCCAGCAGTTAAACAGCAAGCAGAGGGCATTGACAGTGCACTGGAGGAAGGTTTTGTGGGGGCCTTCAGGTTGGAGAGGGCTGGCGCATGGAGTCTGTAGCCTTCTACTTCCAGTTTGCTTTTTATAAGAGGGAGGGGGGCTGATTCTACTAATGATGTAGCTGTTTTGCAGGGCCAATCGACTGAATTGGGAGAGGTGCCAGGGATTGCAGAGAGAGCCTCATCACTCCTGCACTTTCATCTCTGCCGCCACTCCCCAGCTCCCATTAGAACTCAGAGGGGAAGGCTGAGAGTGAGGAGGGGGGTGATCTGATGGAAGACTTGAGTGAGGAGGTCCAAGGTCATAGGGAGGGGGAAAGGAATCTCAAGCATCTCTTCAGCCTGCAGCCTGAGTATGTGAAAACTAAGAGGATGAGACTGGCACCACCCTAAAGAATTCAGAGTATTTAGTTGCTGTCATTGGGGGTTAGAGTTAGTCTGGTGAGATTCTGTCTAGTAGGTATAAGCTAATAAAGTAACTGAACTGTTCCTGAATCGTCCAGCTGAGTTTCTTGGGTTGAACCTGATACATGCTGAACAGAGGGGCAAATAGCCTGAGATGATTAATAAGGCCTGCAGGCTATACCAGAGCTTTGCTTTTGATGCCCAAGCAGCAGTCCTGTAGATGTCATAGTAAACCACTTTTGGATTAAAAATAAATAAATAAATAAATAAATAAATAAATAAATAAATAAATAAATAGACATGGGCAGAATTTTGGCTTGGTTGAAAATCATTCAAGAAGTTTTTATTTTTAAATTTATTCATTGCATAGCAACTATGAGTCATATCTATTCTATTCTATTCTATTCTATTCTATTCTATTCTATTCTATTCTATTCTATTCTATTCTATTCTATTCTATTCTATTCTATTCTATTCTACTACCCTACCCTACCCTACCCTACCCTACCCTACCCTACCCTATCCTAGCTAATTTTGTACAAGCAGCCCCAAGACTTGGGGAAAAAAATTAAGATAAAAATTAGGGATGCAGCTTTCTTCTGTTTTGACTATGACTAACTTGAGAGCATTTCTTTGGGATCATAAGAACTGGATTCCTGTTCAACACCTGATGATTACTGAACACTGAATATTAGAGCTGTGTTGATCCTATTTTTCCTAGTTAAATGAAACAAATGTGGGTGCATTTCATATGGACATAGCTGGAAACAGCTTCCAAAACAGCTACATGAGCATTAGAAACAGTCTTGGAGAAGTTAGTGATTCAAAGAGAAGTTCTTCACATATGCCTCCACATGTTGTAAAATGCCTCTTTTGAAGGATTTGCATAGTCCTATTGAATATGTCAAGTTTCCATCACGACAGTAATAGATTATAGGAAACGTTTCTCTATTTGCATTTGACTTTTTAATTAACTAAATCAATTGCACATGGACACTTTGAAATATTCCATATCATACTCCAGGGGAAAAAAAAAAAAGCAAATACTGCCAGAGGCTAGCAAGAAACCCTCCCCATAGACATTTTATAGCATAATTGCTCATTATAAAGATAGTGCATATTACTTTGAAGTTTCTATTATATGCCAGTCAGAAGCAAAACCTAGGATTCTTCTCACAAATAACATTATAAAGCTTCATCTTGTTTTCCAAGATATCATTTTGTATCTCCTCTTCAGAGACATTGCTATTTAAAAAGACTGGTTCTTTACATTCAAACTAAGTATGCAATGGGGAAAACATTCTGTCATGCTAATATTACTCCTTTCTACTCAATCCTATGCCTCTGCAGACTACTTTTCTCTCAGAAATTTCCACTGCCACAAATCAGTACCATTCTATTCTGAGCAGAAGGACTTTGTAGTTGCATTGAGAGGTTATAAAATGTCAAACTAGAAAATAACAATGTTGATAGTGGCTGTGGTACTGCGAAAAAGTCCAATTCATTTCTGTATTGGAGAAGAAACAAAGGAAGACAACATTAGTGTACTGGAATATTTTTTTATCACCTGTGCCATAGATCAAACAGTAGCTATGGACTGAACTTAATTATATAAATACCAACTGCCAGTACTGTGAGTGTTGCTAGACAACACCACTTAATTTCTGAGTGTATTCTGTGTAGTGCTAGAGTGCTGCATAATTCCTAAGGAATTCCAGCTTTTTGTTTTATATTTTCTTAATGACTGCCTTGGAAACAAGCTTGGGCCTATAGAATGCCAAATCAGTGTTCTACCACATTGGATTTGTCCCCGGTAAGAAAGTTTCCAGTGCCAGAACAATGGGGATTTGAGCAAGATTCAATTTCATATGTAAAGCAGAGTACTTAGAAAGATCTTTCAGCATTCTGGGTAGAATTGAGTCAACCTACTTAGTTTTCTTCTCCAAATCTCTACAATCCTAGAGTTTTCAGCTGTAGTAGCATAATCTTTAGAAGAGTTAATTTCTTAGACAGCTGGAAAGGAAAGGAGAAATAGGAAGTGATGGAGGGCATATTGGTCAGATTTCAGTGATATGCAGGTGTCTCTCAATTCATAGTGAACCTAGTAATTAGAAGTGTTGGACCATCCCAGTCCCTGCACTGCCAGGATGAGATGGGATTTTCTTTATTATGAATTATTCCACTAGGCTTTACTTACTCTCAGCCAGCAGGCCCAAGGGAGTAATTATTCCTCTTCAGTGATCCTTCCTCATTTCACTACAGTTCATCCAGGCTTCTGTAAATCATTGGCTGAGTTCTTACCCTTCCCTAGTTCACTCAATATATTATCTAAACACTTAGTGCTCCACTTATTGCATATGATTTATGCTGCTTTCCTCTACACTTCTTACCACCCTTTTTCCATCTGTATCTGTCTAAGTAAAATGTGTTTATTTTTAAAGAAAATATATAATTTTCCCCCAAACTGGAGGGTTCTGGGTAGGGTACAACTACAAGAACCAAAATTATAAAAACAGAAGTACAAACTTCCACTTATTACTTACCATAAGTACAATCAATCAACTGTTTACTAATCTCCCCCCCCAAAAAAAAATTATCATTCTGATTTTAATACTTACATTCATGTATGTATTTAACCCATGATAATATGCTCTACCACATTCAGAAAGAGGCATCATCATAAGTGGTATTATGAAAATGACTCATACACATTCAAGCTTTTTTTAGAATTTGAGTTGTTCTGAAGACAAATTTCATAACATGCTACTGTTGCTAGAATGTGGTTACACATACCAGTTTTTTGAAGGGAAGCAATTAGTGTGTAATACACATTCTGAAAAAAAGAGATGTCCAGCAAAGCCCTCCATTGGAGTCCAAAGGAGCACTGTAAATTGAATCTGCTTTTTCTGGGTTAGGATTGAACTTCTTATCACCTTGCACTTTGCTGATTCTTCAGAGTTGCTCAAAGATTCTGATGGACACTTTGGTTAACCATTCAAAGAAGGATTATTTTACTTAGTATAGGAATAGAGAGTAGTCAATTGCAATTCTTTAACCTGGTTCAGAAAGTACCATCATTAATTATCCTAAGTGGAAAGTATACCTACTACAGGAAAATGAATGGTACATATGGATGAGCAGCTTATCACTGGTGTCATTTGCGTAACTTAGAGAGGGCAATGACTGTTCACATCTCTTGATGTATTAAAAGCTATTTACAGCAATATTGCCTGATCAGGTTTTATAAGTGCATCAGACCTACCAGAACTGGATGCTTGGAAGGGTAGGTTCTCTTGTCATCTCTCCCTCCACCCATGGAGAGAGAGGGAGGGAGGAAGGAAGGAAATAATTCCTATTTAAGCCAAAACTATTTCTGGCAAGACTTAATTGTAATTTAATTCAGTGTAGCTTTCTTAGGTGTGCTTTAAAAGTGTTCCCTCTCTTTTTCTTTTCAGCAGGTACAAGAATATTTCAGGGGGGAAAAATAGTAAAATTTAACATTCTATAAGATTCAAAGGAAAGAGGTAGACTAGCAATTCCCAATCTCAGACTGTACTATACAGTAAGTTTCCTATCATGGATAAAAGATTGGATAAAATCTCCAAACAGTAGAACATCAATAATACAAGAAGCATGTCTAGCTAATGGATTTCATAGATATCTGTGGTACAACGAAACAAAAGAAGAAAAGAAATTGAATGGACATATATTAAGGCAAACCCTGTTAAAAATCTGGAATCTTTTGTAAGCACAATTCTGGCAATTTCACCACTAGCCTCAGCATCAAATGCTTTTTACTCTAAGGACAATTACAGTAGAAAAAAATTTATTTAATTATGTATGCCAATATGATATAGCAGGATTCAGAAAACAGATTAAAGACACAACAGGAACTGCACAATGAAGGAATTAATCACAGTTAATGGATTTGCAAATAACCAGAATAATAAAAAGCCATCTCAAAAAAAAAAAAAAAAAAAGGAGGGACTTTGAGAAAGATAACAAAATTTGAAAGATAACAAATCAAAGATCATTTACTTGGACATATTGATAAATGTTCGCTGAAATATGACACACAGAGAGAACCAATTAAAAACTTGTTCTATGTTATCTAAACTATGATAAAATGGGCACCAAATTTGAGAGAAGCAATTATAGTGAACCAATGGGAAGGGGTATGGGGGGAAAAAAATTACTCCAAGGTACAGTTTAAGAGAAAACTGGTATGAAATATTGTACAGACGGTATAACTCCACCTATGATTGGTAAGGAGAAAGCATGAGAATTCCAAAAAAAAATCTACTTCTGCTTCATTGACTATGCAAAAGGCTTTGATTGTGTGGATCACAACAAACTGTGGCAAATTCTTAAAGAGATGGGGGTACCAGACCATCTTACCTGTCTCCTGAGAAATCTGTATGCGGGCCAAGAAGCAACAGTTAGAACTGGTCACGGAACAACTGATTGGTTCAAAATAGGGAAAGGAGTACGACAAGGCTGTATACTATCACCCTGCTTATTTAACCTATATGCAGAGTACATCATGAGAAATGCCAGGCTGGAAGAATCACAAGCCAGAATTAAGATTGCAGGGAGAAACATCAACAACCTCAGATATGCAGACGATACCACCCTAATGGCAGAAAGTGAAGAAGAACTAAAGAGCCTCTTGATGAGGGTGAAAGAGGAGAGTCCGAAAGCTGGCTTGAAACTCAACATTAAAAAAACTAAGATCATGGCATCTGGACCCATCAATTCCTGGCAAATAGAAGGGGTAGAAATGGAAGCAGTAACAGACTTCATTTATATGGGCTCCAAGATCACCGCAGACAGAGACTGCAGCCATGAAATTAAAAGACGCTTGCTCCTTGGGAGGAAAGCTATGGCAAACCTAGATAGCATATTAAAAAGCAGAGATGTCACCTTACCGACAAAGATCTGCATACTCAAAGGTATGGTTTTTCCGGTAGTAATGTATGGCTGTGAGAGCTGGACTATAAAGAAGGCTGAGCGCCAAAGAATTGATGTCTTTGAACTGTGGTGCTGGAGAAGACTCTTAAGAGTCCCCTGGACTGCTAGAAGATCAAACCAGTCAATCCTAAAGGAAATCAACCCTGATTGCTCATTGGAAGGATTGATAATGAAGCTCAAGCTCAGATACTTTGGTCACCTAATGCGAAGAGAGGAGTCTTTGGAAAAGACCCTGATGCTGGGAAAGATTGAAGGCAAAAGGAGAAGAGGACGGCAGAGGATGAGATGGTTAGATAGCATCACTGAAGCAATGAGCATGAAACTGAGCAAACTCAGGGAGACAGTGAAGGACAGGAAGGCCTGGCGCAATATGGTTCATGGGCTCACGAAGAGTCGGACACGACTTAACGACTGAACAGCAACAACATGATTGGTAAGCTATAACAACAAATGTTGGAAATGCCATACTGAAGAAGGAATTACAGACATTTCTATTAAGCATAATTCCAGAAAATATGGATGATCACAGCAAGAGTAAACCTAGCACAACATTGGGAAGATATATTTTGCCTACAATATTAGACTGGGAGATTAAAATGGAAGAATATGGTAAAATTGACAACATATATCCACAATAGAAGTTGAACTAAATTCATATACAATATATCACAGATCAAGGCAAATTTAGACATCTGGAATATGGTTTTTAGGACTCAAATAGAAATTAACAGCAATTGCTAATATTTGATGCAAAGTTCAACTATCTAAACTGTGACTCATAATTGGGGATACTAATGGAAGGGAAGGGAATCATGTATCACTAAAAGCAATTTATTTATACCTTTTTCACTTTTTAAATTCAAATATAGAAGGGGTTTTTTTTGCATATTTTTCCCCTGTTTGTATTTCAATATTTTAACAATAAGCATATAGATTAAAGCAAAGCAAAAAATAATAAAAGAGTATTTCTTTTTACTTTACTACTGTTTTGCAGAATAAATTTTAATTTATATTTGGGGTTCAGTTTGAATGATTTAGCCTTAATTTACATTTGGAATTTGAAAACCTGAAGGGACATTATAGTTTATTCGGAGATGATATTAAGACTACAACAAAAAATGCATCAGTTATGCTTCAGTATGTGGGAAAATAATGCATTAAAAATATTATGTATGAAAAATCAACTTTTCCCAATTTATTCTTAATGCAACACTGATAGTGTCCTTTGGACCAGACAGTAGATCACATATTTGAATAAGTACACATGTCTCAGAGATGCTTTTTCATACTGTCATTTTTAGATTTGCCCAAATCAGCAAACTGTTCTTGGCTTAAGAAGAATAAACAAGTCAAGCAGCCTGTTTGAAGTTAGCTGTGCTGAAGGAAATATAATGTGGATTCCCCCCCCCCGCCCCCCTTTACGGTGTGTCTTTTAGAGATAATTTTGTGATTCTTTTCCCCCTCCTGACTAGTCTCTGGATTGGAAATCTTTTAAAACTTCATTCAGATGTAGTTAAAAGGCATGTAAAACTTTCCTATAACTTCCTAACCCAAGATAATGGATATGGAAATTTATTTTCTGCAAATAGAAAAAGAAAAGACAACCATATGACTTAACCCCCCACATTATTAATCTATTTTCCTAGTCTTTCCTTTTTATGTATATTAAAAATATGCATCAAGTAATAGATTAAAAACTGCTTCTTTTTGCTGTTTTTACTGCTGCTGAAGTGATGCTTGGAAAATGAAATATGGTATAAGGCTGTAACCTGGATATTTCAGGGAAGAAAAGTTAAGCTGATAGTGAGTTTGCCTTCCCATCTGGTACCCTTGATTTTTCTGAATTTCCTGCTTTGTCTATCAGTGATGCTGACAAACCCTTGGCTGATCTTTGGAATATACAGATGGCCCAAGCACTATTGTTCCCAAAAGCTCTCTTCGTTCTAGCAAAGCTGATTTTGTAATCCAAGGGAGTTGAGAGAAATGAGGAGGTTAAATAGAGGGCTGGAATGCTGTATGTCCACCCAACCTGCAAAGATAACTCTGGGCAATTTACAATTGGAAAGAAGCATGGGCTGGGGGGGAGGGGGAGGAACTATAAACAAAAGCAAAAAAAAAAAAAGACTTTAACAACACCTAGAAGAATAGAACAACCAAAGTCAACCATTCTATAGCCCATTCAAAAACCTTTCATAGGTTTATCACATACTCTGGCCGAATGCCAGGGGAATAACCAGGTTTTCAAGGTTTTAGAGAAGACCAGCAGGTCAGAGCTATCCAAACTCCCAGGGCAATGATGTTTCATAGGGAAAGTGCTAAAGAAACTGTCATGAAGAATAGGACTGTAAATGGAGTCCTGAAGTCTTATTCCATGACAGTGGCTGCAGTGAAGGGAGGCTTCTTTTCTGCCTCAATTATGTCTACACAGGGTAGGCCAATAATTTTCATACCATATGGCACCTTTTGATGGACAGGAATCAGAACTGAGGAAGATTCACTGTGAGAAATTTTCATCATCCTTTGCAGACAAAAATCCATTAGATTTGCCTCAGTTTGGGATAGATCACCTAGAGGAAACCATAGTAACAACTTGTTGGGCTTGTATGGATTCCTTTCAGTTTGATGATCTCAAAGAAGGGACAGTGTATTTGGAGAAATGAAGGATACCAACTTGTCTGTTCAAATTTGAAACTTAAACTTGATTACAGTCAAAGACCACAATAGAACAATACAATATAACAAGTAAAATAAATAAATGCCATGTGTTCAAAAGGGGGAAATATATAAGACAGGGTTCTCCAAAGTGATCAATATTCACTCACAGGGACTATCCATTATTATTATTGTTATTGTTGTTGTTAGAAGTACAATTACTTAAAATTGCATTTATTAAATTATTATTATATAATAAATGTTAGGGGGTTGATGAACAATCTGAAACTTCATGAAAGGGTCAATGAGCTGAAGAGTTTGGGGACCCTGATATAAAACCAGTTGGGGAATAGTTAAACTTGACATAGTAGCAGAGCCGGATTTAGACTTGGTGAAGCCCAAAGCTATATAAAGCTTGGAGGACCCTGTTAAAAGGTTACACCAGATGGTTTTAATAAAGTACATACCAAAACAGGACCTTGAGTCACCACAAAAAAATGGAAAACATATGTTTGCCTTTTGATTACTTATTGGCAAGTTATTTAAAGTGAAAAATACAAATTATTTTCACATGAATGCATTTACAGATTATATATTTATCATTTGGCTGGCTTGATCTCTCTCATAGATTATAATATATTATAACCTAGAAAGAATACCTAAATGTATTTTTTAAAATAATTTGTAGATACATTGATATATATACAAAATATACATTACAAAATAAGTAATCAGGATCACTTTTATTAATATAAGCAACAATAAACTCATTTGCAAAATTAGAAAACTGATATTCTGAAATTTTGTGAGGCCCTGCAGACTAATCTGTAGCTCGTTTAGCTTGTGTTTAAATCTGGCACTGCAACCAGAAGGTACTAATAATCAAAATAATAAAAAATCAAACCTATAAGAATATATAATAGGCAAAGAAATCACTGTAAAATTACTCTATATAAAATATACTAGAAGATATGTAAAACAGGAAAATGCCAGTTCATTAAAAAAAAAATGAATCTAAAAACCAAGGCCAAAAACAAAACCATGTAGTTAAGAAGAGATTAACTGTTCCAAAAAAAGTTACTACAAAGGAGATTAAGAAGAAATGGGGGAAAATCAGATTATCTATCTATCTATCTATCTATCTATCTATCTATCTATCTATCTATCTATCATCTATCTCCCCTCTAGTGCCATTAAAGGAAGTGGAAGGTCAGAGTCTGAGCTAGAAGTTCTTTCATGCCATGAGTAAACTTATTCTGTGAACTATGAGGTCTGTTTTAGAAGGTACCTTATTCACTGGTCTACCAGCAGTTTAGGAGCATTGTCTAGATGGCTTGGTACTCAGATAGATAGTTTGATACTCCAGTTCCATAATATGAGCAACACTGTCTGATCATAGCCTCTTTTTAATACTTCTTGTGGAGAAAGACTGCATGTCTGTAATTTGCATACAAGGGAACTCATGCAGATAAGATTCTTCTGACAGCATCAGGGAGCATGTCTGTCAGCTAGGAAGACAAGTTTCAACCAGTAGCTGAAATTTAAGAGCCAGACTCTGACCTCTGCCTTCATCATCCCTGATTCAAGGTGTAAGGATGCAATACAGAAACAACAAGGCACCTGAAACACTGCCCTAAGGAATTTGTTCAGCCCTTCTGCCTTTGGCTACAGCAACCATCTCCTTGGTTCAAAGAGATGTTTACTACTTCCTTAAACATGGGATATATACCTGCATGCTAAAAGAAGACCTGAAGACCTTTATTGACCTCCCTTAACCTAGAAGATCTTTCTAACTGTAGCCCAAACAACATTATTGGGCAAGACAATTGAGAATTGGTTGGCTCACAGCTCCAGATGCTCTTGGGTGAAATTACTTTTCTGGACTCATGCAATAAGGAATTTGTCTTGAACATGATAACTAGCACTGATTTGGTTGCCCTAGGAGATGACTTACACTAGAAGCTAGATGGGCAAGTTCAGTACCATCATTCATGATAACCTTCTGCCTCAAGGGCAGTGTTTTGTAGTAGTTTAATTCTCTTTTGACAGGACATGTCTGGAAGTCACTTCTGGTAGGCTTGAGGACTGTATTTTGTCTCCTATGCTGTCCATTATATACATGAAACCCTTGGGAGATCAGTCAGAGCTTTGGAGTAAGTATTATCAATATGAGTACTTCCTCTGCCCATATAATTTTGACAATGGTCTGGATGAGGGAGAAGATGAAATTAAACTGAGTTAACATGGAGGTGTCAGAACCTGCATCACCCAACTGTTGTTGTTTTCCATTATATTGTATTCGTTGGGAGTTGGAGTGATTTGTTTCTGTTACTTGTAACTAAGCGGGGGGGGGGGGTGCTGTTAATGGTTGTAATGGGAGCTGGGAAGCAGCTTAACCATATATGGGCAATTTAGACTGGCTTGATTGCCAGCAAGGCAGCTGGGGCCCAAAGAGCCAGGAAGGGGCTCAGGTAGGAGGGGGAGGAAGGAAAGAGGTCACCACCAGGTGGAGAAGAATCGAGACGCCAGGCAATAAGGGGAGGGGGGATAAATAGAGGGAAGTTTACTCAAGGCTTTAGTTTTAGCAACGTTCTGTTTACAAGCTACATGTACCACGTAATAAAGAAGTATTTTTCTGAACCAAGCCTGGTTGCATGAGAATGCTTCAGAACTGGGAGTTGGACATTGTGGACTTGACAGGAGGTAAGATCAAATTGGATACTGGAACTAAGGTAAGACTTGTTCTGGATAGAGTTGTAACACTCTTGCAATTTGTGAGTGCTCCTTGATTCCCAACAGTCTTGGATTTGCCAGGGTGAGGAGGTGTCTATGCAGTTATAACTAATGTGCCAAGTCCAACTCTTCCTGAGTTGTTCATGTTTAGCACAGTTACCCTTCTCTAAGATAACTGTTTGTCCCTTGTGTTTGAAGTCTGCTGAATGGAAGTGTAGAGAACCGAAATCTTACTGTATTCTTAAAAATCACTGTAAGGCACCTTGATTGTTGAGGAAACAAAAAAAGATGGATAGAAATTCAATAAATAAAATGAATATACAGTCAAGCAACTGCACTGTATCATTATAACTACTGTACTCAGCAGAATGAACATGGAAAAGATCAACTTGCAAAATCCTAATGAGCAAAACCCTGAGTAAATGGTTTTTACTTAATAACCTTTTACCTACTTAATATAGATATTGCTGAGTCTTTAGCAATGAATATTTACTAGAAATACATTAGGAATCTGCAGTGGAATAGAAAGGAATAACATAATATGAATTAGAAGCAGAGGGACAGAACAGCTGCCTTTTTAGTTTGCCCGGAATGCATCTATCCAGGAGCAAGACAAAAAAAGAGAAGTGACTTGATTGAATTGATCAAGGAAGAGTGATGCATAGGAAGTCTGCTACTATTTAGTGCTATCAAAAAGAATACAATCAGCTGGTGTAAAATAAAATCACCCTTTAAAAAATGGCTACATAACTCTCAGAATCAAATTAAATTAATGCTATTTTGCAACTTTTGCTTCTATGTTTTTTCCACTGGTTATAGCCCTCTTGTTTCCCTGCTGATTTTAATGATACAATAAAACCATTATTCATTTTAGAGGCTCAGTCGTTTCAGGTTTTCTGGAGTGTGGAGAACTCATAATTTGAAATGCAATTCTAGGTGCTTAGGGATTTCCTACCCTTAACTAGTTTAGGAGAGGTTGATCTGTGGAGGCTGTTGAGACATTTGCTCATTTATTAAAAGTATCTAGAAATCTTCAGTTATAACATTAACTTGGCACTTCAGGCAAGCGATTGTGATGGCAACAGTTCCGTGCGGTGATTAACATGCAATTGCTTAGAAAAACAAAAAGTAAACCAGAGGAAGACGTGCGATTCCCTCACACTTCTTTCCAATCGCTTTCCCTCCATCTGGAGCCCTAATGCCAGAAGCAGCTTCATTTGGGAGAGAAGATCCCAGGGTTATTTTCATACTGCACGGTGGCAATATACTGAATGCAATAGGCTGGAATAAAACCCAGTTAGTTGCTCTATTCTATTTTAAGTCAGAACTAATTTGTCATATTGACTTAAAAGCCTGTTTGTCCAACTTACTTCACTTCCAACTGAATATGTCTGCTTTCTATGCATATATTATCTATATCTTTATTTATAACTATATTTATCTTTATCTATCTGCATACCTGTATTCATTTATTTAACTTTGCCTTGTATACTTCATAGATAAAACTTAAACATTTCAGAACAACTCTTCTAGAACAGGTTAAAAGTCTTAAAGTAAATTTAATCCTTAGCTCCTAAGCCTTTTGGGTCCAATGGACACATGGAAGAACATGAAATTATTGTTTATTTTTGGAAAGTGGGAGTTGTCTACAAAATGGTTGTCCAAAGTATCGCCTTGTCACATTTGTCAGGAGTTAAACTGAGGAAGATGTTACCTTTTACTACCACCCCAGTTTCCCTTCCCCCCCCCCCCCGAGCAAATGGAAAGACTCCCAAATAAAGGATTGAGTTACCAAAATACACTCTTGTTATCTGAAGAAGAACTATGAGATCCTTGTAAAGTCCAGCAACATTCTTGCAAACAGATAAAATGTTGGCAACTGGTATTTTGATTCACAGCATGTCAGCTTCCATTCTTTTTTTTTTCCTTTACTTTTTTGTTTGTTTGTTTTTAATGTCAGTATAGGGAATGTGAAAGGCACCAAAGAAACTGTTCAGCTGGGAATTTCATTTTTCTTGTTGCAATATGCTACTGGATGATTGATAAATAGCTATTTTTTGTTTATTTCATGAATTTTTTCACCTGATTTTAACTATTATATGTTCTACGATACAGAGTATGACACAGTATAGAGTTAATTAAAAAGTTGTCAAACTTACTTTCCCTCAGAATTCAACTACAGTACAATTCTACTTCGCTTTTTTAAATAATTGAAGGTATGTGTACTGAAGTGAAGGTAGTTTACTATTACTATCATGCAAAAGTAATCACAAAGTTTCCTTTCCTTTCCTTTCCTTTCCTTTCCTTTCCTTTCCTTTCCTTTCCTTTCCTTTCCTTTCCTTTCCTTTCCTTTCCTTTCCTTTCCTTTCCTTTCCTTTTTTCTTTACATTATGAGGAATAAAATCCAAAGCAATCTTAAAGTAGATTCGAGGAGTAATACTTGCTTAATAGGAGCCTGGGATAATTGTAAGACCCTGTCATGAGGTGATAAAAAAGTTATAATATAATAATTTCTGATAGATCCTCAAAAGCATTCCCTTTGGAAACTATCCTCAAAATGATGGATGTTCAGATTCAGGAAAGGCATTTTCTGATTCAAGATATGACATTTTCTTCTAACTAGACTCTTAAAAGGGATAATCCCACATGGGCAGTTCAGAGCTATGTAGAAAATAAGCCTTTTTTTTAAAAAAAAAAAAAAGAATGTTAAACTTGAATACATTAAAACCCTCTCTTTGTACTGACAAAAATAAAAGTTATGGAGGAATGTAAGGAGAAGGCTTAAGTTAATTGCTACCAAAATTCATTAAGGTCATCTGTTTCCAGTCCATGCAAGACCCACATTCCTAGCTAACTGATCATTTCCACAGTCACTAAAAACAAAAAAGATACTATATTGTGTTTGTGATCTGTAATTAATGACATGATTGGTTTCTGCATGTAATACCCTATTTCAAGTCCTTTCTTTCCATTTTTATCCATGTGTGATTTTTAACACATGCACACATATTACTTACTTTGTTATGAGCTTGTCTGAAGACTTTCTTTTTTCTTTTCCTTAAAGGGGGGGGGGGGGGGAACCTGAAATAAATCTAAATGATTTTTAAGCCTATTCACCATTACAAGGTCTCACATGGTTCTGGGAGTGATGGCATGTAATAAATTATTGTCAGTTTTAAAGACATTTTATTGAGGGTGGGGGAAAGATGGCTGCCACATTTTCACCTCATGGAATGTTCCTGGAAGGAATCATTATAGCTTTTTGCTCCCAAGGGTATCTGTGGCTACATTTTCAACGCATATGTCAAAGCAATGCCTCTGCATGTCAGAACAAAAAGTCACAAATGACAACCCTACCTGGAAAAGCATCATTGCTAAATGTGCTGAAAATGATAGAAACTTTCTCTTGATGTAAAAGGTTGGAAGGTATGAAATCTGGGATGTAACCTTGGGATTCCTACAATATTGTCCTTTCCAATGTCTGAGAATCACTGACACTGAATATTTCAAAGGTTTACTCAGGATGTGTTTATTACAAGCCGTCAATAGGATGAATTTATATCCCTTGACTGCTTTAGCAGTGATTATCCTGCTTTCACATTAGGCTGGTATGAAGCCCTTCCTGTTTCACTATACACAATCTCAAAAAATCTGCCTCATCCCCCCTCCAACCCACACGCAAATTTTATGTAGATAGCTGACCTGATAGTGATTGTTTTTTATGGCATTCTAGTGATAAAATTATTTGATCTTTTCTTCTTAGAATCAAACCCCATTTTTTAATTTGAGACTGTGCTAAATGGACACAACAATGGAAAGCTACAATAATTAACTATCCTATTCTGAGATAACTGTACAAATTTTCTCTACAATAATTGAAGTTGGGCACTGGCATTGCATCTTGCAGAGTTACAGCAAATTTATTCAAGTAGAATTGTCTGCTTTCTTATTAATCAGATAAGAAAGTGAAATTGGAGAGCAAGGCTTACCCCTCCTAGCCCTGAGGACCAAATGGTTAAGAAAGAATCGATTTTGTGATGAAGATCCAGCTTCACATTCCATCCAAGAACTTTTATTGCTGGGGGAAAAAACCCACAGTGCAAACACTTGTTACAAATTAAGACAAGAAATTTTTCTAGGTCCTCCTGGCAACAACTGATAGCGGCATCACAATCTGGAATCCATCCTTGCTTTGGCACTTGATAGCTTCTCACCCAATCATGAGGCTCTTTTCATTTTCAATCTTCTACAATAATGGTGTGGGAGGATCACTTTAGGGCACTTTATATACTTGATGATTTACTCAAAGTGAATCTGGAGACCAACTCAAATTGCTCCTCTTGAAGGCCCTGTTACTTGTGAATAACAAGACTTGTCAAGCAACTTAAGCCTGGTAAAGGACCAGGCAATAATTACTATATAAATCTGAAATGGGAGACTCCTGTATTAGCTTCTCTGTTTACTTAAATTAATTGCACTGCACAAATATCAGAGCACTGGTGTTCTTCTCTATACTGCCTATCTTCAAAGGGAGAATCAAGATTTGCCTCCAACCACCAGGTCAGGCTATCTGAATGGGTGAATTCAGTACATAATCTGGCAGGTGAACAGGCACGTTTCAGAGCTGGAGGCTCAATTTTTGGCCATGCTTTTATTTTGCAATATTTGGCTGAAAAATAAGGCATGTTCTCCACTACACAATACATTTATTGATTTCAGGTCTTCATTCAACCCTATCTCCAGAACAAAGCTCTGGGGCTAACTCAGACAGTGCTGCAATAGATAGACAGCTGCTTCTGCTAATGTACAAATTCTATAACAACTGTAAAATAAAGGTCCACTGTAGCAAAGAAATTCCAACTCAGATAGATGTAAGAGAGGGCTGAATCCTAGCTGCCCTGGGGTTCAATGTGTTGTTCAGCTTTATTGTGGCCAAAATAAGTAATTCAGAGCACCACGCTCTGAAATTAGCCAATGAGCACATTTATCACTTGTATGCAGTTGATGTAGTGCTCCTGTTGCAAGCACCAATTGGATTAAATGAGCTCTGAAGGCCTTACCTATTAATTGTTCTGAGGAAACACTTGAAATCAATTATGCAAAAACCAAGATCCTGACCAAGACCTAGAATATATACCTGGGAGTTAAATGGTCAGACAAGAGAGCAAGGAAAAAATAAATTACCTGGGGATTGTTTTTCATGGTTCTACCAAATTCACTAAAACTGTATTTGATTGCATTTTCTGTAAAGACACAAGGGCTTACTTCATAACGCTGTATTTGATGAAATCGCCACACAATGATGGTTCATTTTCTGTACAGCTACTTAATGTCAGAACAGTTCAATTTTTTTCTTTCTTTCAGTGTGACAACATTCGTTATACAGTTTGTAAAATTAAAGATGACTTGATTGACTCAATGGTCTAGTTACAATTTTATGGTTGTGTTTTATTTTACGTGAAACAGAAACTGTTTAATTACTTTGTTGACTTGCAGAATTCTGGCCAGTATCATGAGAAAGAGCTAAACTAAACTTAAAGGATCCTTCCTTCCTTCCTTCCTTCCTTCCTTCCTTCCTTCCTTCCTTCCTTCCTTCCTTCCTTCCTTCCTTCCTTCCTTCCTATATTACTCTCTTGCATATTTGCTTTTGGTACTATGCTAAGGACATACTACTATGCTGCTAATGCAATGGATGTTTCTATATCTACTATATTTCATGCTGCCTTTGAACTGGCTGTTTAGCAAAAATTAAATGTCATGCTAAACAACCCAAGACAGATGCTGAAGTCAGATATGAAACAGAAAAAAAAAGAGAGACGAAAAGGCACTAAAGCTACATTTAGCATCATGTGCATTAGAGGGCACAGCAAAATATATATTAGGCAGAACCAAAAAGTAAAGTGGAGAACAATCACTACTTTTGGCCAAACATAATTACTAAATTTGTATTAAACATTTTATGCAATCCAGGCTACGTGTGTTGTTTCAAGTATCTTAATGAGATTAGATAAAGCATTTGAACAGAGCCACAAATACTGATTTAGGCTGACTGCTTCAATTGATACTGCAGTGTCATGTTCTGGTACCTTTTGGGCTAGCAAAGATTCAGCACCATTCTTAGAAATGAGATTTATCACACATTGTCAGAGTTGCTGTGATTTCTTGTTTTTAATGGAATTCACACTATCCACTCTTAATGGTGATTCTATGCTAGTTTTTTTTTAAATTAAGTTTATCACTGTTTGTAAGCCACCCAGTGTTATGGTGTATAAAATGGCTGACTATATAAACCTTTTAAATAAATAAAATAATGATTAGCCTGAAAGAAATCAAGAAACTACCCCGCTCCCAAAAAAAGTCACTAGCCATTTGGTCATAAACTCACTGTAATATCTCCTGCAGCTCTTTAAAAATAATGTTTTCAAAAATGAATGTGCATACAAATATCTCAATGTTCAGTGAGGATTCTATGCTATAAATATACCATCAAATCACATAATGCATTATGTTAGAAGTAAAGGTTTGTCTTTATTAGGGCAACCGCTAATAATCTGCAAGGTTCTATTCATTTTACGAACTTGATTCAGAACAAATGCCTTTTTTGAGACTCACCAAACAATCCTTGTGAATTTTTCATTATTTCTGTGCCTTTTATGAATTTCCAAGAGTACATCTTCTCTACCTGCTTTACCATTTATGGAAGTCTATCCTTTTAAACATGCTGAATTGGAAAGTAAAGAATGATCCAAATCTGATATACTCCAGCAGGATCAGGATAAATCCTAACACTACCTCTCTAACTCTCTATTCAGCCTCTGTGAATAAGAGGCTGGTCAAGCCCTGGGTATGGATTGAAAACTGTATGGACTTCTGAACTACAGAAGATCAGAAAAATGTCCACATTACCATCAACTGAGCATGCTGTATCCAAGCAGATCTTTTGCTTTTGATGGTTTTCCTTTTCTTATCAACAAGATGTTCAGTCCTGTTCCTGAAACCTGCTCTCTCTTAATATATCTATCATAGCTGTGGACATTCCAGGCCGATTCTTTTGTCATGTCTCTTGTCCTTTGTTCTTGTCTTTATATGCTTTCATTCATTCCCAAGCCATATTCTGGCTTTGCTTTCATCATTTGTTTCATCATTCTTCTTTTCACCTGTTAAAATAGCTTTCCACCCTTAATGTGGTAGTTAAATTTATTGTATATATTTATACAATATATATAAACTATTGTATATATAGTATATATATAATAGTTATACAGTATATATACTATACAGTGGTACCTCGGGTTACGAATTTAATCCGTTCCGTGACTCTGGTCGCAACCGATTTGTTCGCAACCCGAAGCAAATTTTCCCATAAGGTTCAATGTAGTTACCGTTAATCCGTTCCGGCGTCTGTGGACCACGCGTCAAGGGCGGAAAAACGGCCACGGACCACATGGCACGGGCAGAAAAATAGCTGCAGACCATGTGGCATGGGCGGAAAATGGCCGTGGACCACGTGGCATGGGTGGAAAAATGGCCGCGGATCACGTGGCACGGGTGGAAAATGGCCGCGGACCACATGTCACGGTGGAAAATGGCCGCGGATCCGGTTCGTACCCCGAGGCGGAGTTCGCAAACCAAGGTAAATTTTTGCGGCCGGAGCTGGTCACAATCTGAAAAGTTCGTAAGCAGATATTATATACATAGTTTAATTGAACCTGGTAAGAAGTCCATGACTACATGGTCATTCCAGGAAACACTGGGAGAGAATCCCTTTTTCTTCAAAGAGCAAGGTGCTGATGAAAAATGATAGGCTTCTTGAAACTTAAGGAAATGTAGAACACTTAACCAACTCATAAATTTTACAAAGTAAGTAGAACCAGTCACCCTGTATCTGATCTGGTGAATTTTTCTATAAGTTTTAACTAAAAAAGTGTATTTCCTCAATAAGAAATGTGCTCCTAACAAGAATTTAATTAGAGTGGTCCTACATTGGCTTGCTTTAAAAACTCAACTCTTTCTTCCTCCATTTCTTAGATAGATAGATAGATAGATAGATAGATAGATAGATAGATAGATAGATAGATAGATAGATAGATAGATAGATATAGACAGACACAGACACACGCATATATATATATCCAATACACACACACACACACAAATATACTTACATACATACATATACATATAAAATTCATACTATGCATTCTTGGCATGTAGTACATTAGTAGGTAGGTGACTTTTTCCATGTTACTAAACAAGGTGCCCATTTCTTAACCATGTAACATAGTTTCACATTTGCCTGTGAATTTTTCTGTTTTCTTCATTTTTTGCTTTGCAGACCAAATATACAGGCAGCAGGTTTCTAGGTTTTTCTACTGAAACTGCAAACATTCCTAAAAAGTCATAAAATGGTCTTCTCATAACACCTTTTGTCATCCAGTTAGTATAGCTGCAGAACAGCACTTTCATTTAAAAAAAAAAAATCGTTTTGACACCTCCAGCTTAATGCATTTACACATATGGCATTCTCCCAGAACAGATTATTTCCTAATGCAATTAAGGCAAGTAGCATTCTGACACCCACTTCCTTGAAAAAATAAAGGACAATAGGCTAAATTAATTGCTTCCATTGTAATAAATAATGGAGAGAAACATTCAGCTTATTAAATCTGTGAATGAATTTTATCTAAAGAAAGGAGAGAAGATTAATTCCTTATAATGGTTCCATGGTTATCCCTCTGCAGAGAATGGTAGTTGCCCGTTGGAGGGATCAATCAAGACAATTAGAGTGTGTGTCTTTCCTGGGGCACAACAAACTACCATTGCTTGTAAGCAATATATTTGATCTTCTGAATCAGAGTGCATTTGGATTCCTATTTCCACTCCTGTCTCTCTCTCTCTCTCTCTGTTTGTTTGCATGAGGAAGAGAAAGAGGATGAGGGAGGGAAGGGCTTGGGCAGCCTTCCAGAGAGTGATGTCAAGGCAAAGAAAAGCTTAAGAAGCTATTTTGAAAATGCATATTATGCCCATGATTAAAGTACTGTATCTGCATATACAGTATTCGGGAGTTTGCATATGTGCAGAAAGTCACTTAGGTTATTTTTGTTAATCCTCTGAGTATAGGAAGGCCTACACAATGTAGGAATGACCTAACAGCTAAGGTACCTAATTAGCAATATGTAGTAGTAATTCATCAGGGTTACTACTACATATTGCTAGGTTGATAAGTTTATATCAAACTGAAAGAAAAAGAAGAGGGGAGCTGTAAAATCTGACCTTTTCTCTGACCAAAAATCCATTTTCAAAATGTCTAAAAAAAGCATCTCTGATGAATATTTTGGGCAAACAACTGACATCAGTGGAAGCTGCATCTAAAAAGGAAATTTACAGGACCTGGTAAAGGACAAATAAAGGTTGTTTGGTATTGGCTTAATCATCTGCTGAACAATAAACAACCCAATTGTGCAAAATTGTAGAATACATTAATGCAGTTTAGCAGAAAAAGAAATAACAAGAAATATCCATGTCCAATTTAATAGGAAATAAAAGCAAAGTCTCTTTTGATTTGAGGTCAACTCCTGATTACTTTCTTAGTCTCCACTGCCTTCTTTGGAATGATGATGATCATGAAGATATTGATTAATGTCCCACTCTACCCAACAACCATGATGTTCTGTGTATTTATCCTGGTATCCCATCCAACTACTAAGATTTAATTTTGCTTCGCTTTCCAAGATTAGGCAAGGTCAATTTAGTGCCTTCACCTTTTTTTTTTTTGTCTGCGCTCAGACATTGCCGACCCTGCAGTGACTGCTTGGACGAGTCCTTGCAGTTTTCAGGGCAATTGTTTTTCGGAAGCGGTTTGCCAGAGCCTCCTTCCTAGAGCAGAGCCCAGCTGGCGAGCGCAGGAGGCAGAGCTTCCGTTGCTTCGCGCCCTTTTCGGGCGAGCGCGGTTTTTCGCGCTTACCGGCAACTGCTCCCAACTCCTTTTTGCAAGGCGCCGCCAGCATTTTTCCTCCCACTGGAGTGAGAGTACCCATTTGTCTACTCACGTGAGTTTTCGACCTGTTGGGTTGACAGGAACTGGGGAGGAAACAGGAGCTCACCCTGTTTAAGGCGAAGGCTGGACTCGAACCGCTGAAGTGTCGACCATTTCTGGCCGGCAACTTTCAGTGTCATAGATAAGCTTAAAAGGAAACAGCATAGACTAAAAATCAAGTTCTTCTTATGGAGATAGTATTATAGCTCTACTCTTCTTGCCCTTTTTATTCTATTAAGGATATAAAATAATTTTTATTTCCCTTGCTCAAATGTGCACACATTCAGTATGTAATTACTTTGCAATGTAGTTCCCACTTCCAATATTCTAAATCATTTTTCATTTCTAATACAGAGAGCAACAAGATCACCTTTTCATTTTCTTTCTTTCTTTAACCATGAATGTTTCTGTCACAATGTTATTTCACATTTCTGTTGTAGAAATGAACTTCTTGTCATCCTGCATCATTATTTTCCCCCCTTGTTTATGAATTTGATTTGTTTCAACAACTGAAAATTGGCCAGCTCATTTGTTCAGCATCCACTTTTGTTTCTGAGAGTTTGTACAGAGAGACTGATGGAATAATTTGAGTTGAGTTGAGTGGTATGGAATTTGCTTTGATTTTTTTTTTTTTTACCTTAAAATAAATTGGAGTTCTAATGTGAAACAAGAAGATAGAATTTGTCTTTTAGGGTGAAACTAAGTGTGTGTGTGTGTGTGTGTAAAGCAAAATCAAGTGATGTTACAGCCAAGATTAAGGAGTAAGAATAAGGAAAATAGGATGGCACATTGTGACCTGATTAATGCTTAATCTATTTTTCAAGAGAGCTTCAGGTGTAGGAACATACTGGAACATTTCAGTATAAATCAGGCTATACCTTAAACAGTAACAAAATGTTTGGCCATGTGTCATCATGTAAGATCTTATTTAAACAAACAAAAAAAAGATGCTGCCCACACCAGGACTATTCTGTGAAACTCAGCCCTGAATTTCACAGAGCTTATGTAGGCTACTAGGCTCAAATTAGTGCACCAGCACTCAGACACTGGAAACAGTGTAACTAGATAACAGTGTTTATCACACACTAGACTGAAGTAATATTAAACAGTTGATTGTCCTCTATCATGATGAGAATAAAGTTTCTTCTCATACTCATGACAGTTTCCATCTGCTTCTTTCCACAATGCCCATAGCTGTCCACTTCATGGGTCGGGATCCTGTTAATGGTGGACATAACCAACACCTCTGTCCTGGGAACCATCGAATCTTGGTTTAATTCCTACAATAGCAGTGATGGAGAATGGGTTAGGGATGCCAATGTGATCACAGTTCCCCTAGATGGATTTATAGAATAAACTATTAATAAATATGTTATGATTTATTAATTGAATAAAATACCCAGATAACATAGTGTAATACTGATAAATTGTCAGTATTTCATATCAATTTCACAAATTGACAGCATCATTCAATGCAATGTTCTTATACTATAAGAGCTAAATGCATTTCAGATGATCATATAAGTTTTGTAATATCATCTGTGATTGAATATCATCTGGAGATTGAGATTGCCAAAATACCCTGAGATTTGGTTTTCTTGTGGGATTTTGCTTTTTTTTTTGAGTCTCCATCTCTTGAAAAGATTGCTGATCCTAGGCTGTTATATGACTTTGGAAACTGACTTCTTAGACCAGCCCACAACTGCCCTTGGCAGTATATACTTTGATGGTTTATGAATAGCTGTAGGAAGGATGGTACAAAATCCCATTTCAATTCAAACAAAGTTGAATTTTAGTCTAGGTTATGACAAGATGATGTATTTTTATCTCACATAGCTTCTCTAGCAAGCTGCCATCAGATATTGCTCTAACATGACTTCTCCTGCATTAATAATATACTTCCTCTGGATCTATTTTGGCTAATCTATATGCTCTGTCCCAGGCTATACTTTGTTGGACCATGCAGTGCTAGAACAAATTTTAAGAAGTCATTTATGAATGGTCAAATACATGAATTAGTATTTCATGGTATTTAAAAGAGTATTCCTAAATTATTTATTACAGCCATTTTCCCTGAAATAAACATGCCCAAGTATGATTTGTCCCTTTTTAATTTTTAAACATGGCTAATATAAACAGGGGGTTGCTGCTACCTATTTGTTCCTGTTGTACAATAATTTTAGTGGTCTCTTTTGATTTTTTAAAGGTGTGCTTTATGTGAGGTTTTGAATATTATTTTCTTCCTGATAAAGAAATGACCGTCAGATCCTAAAAACAATAAAAATAAAAATAAAAAAATCATCATAATGCCAACAATTTAGTTAATAAACTTGGAATCAATGTAAAGTGAATGTAGTAGTGCCACCTTTTGGTAATATATTAAAATAGTGATGCTGTAAAATTCAACATTTATAGCCTGTTCCTACTAAGAAAGAAATCCAGTTTGACTAGCAACTAACTACATATAGATTTGAGATCAAAACATATTATTTTTAAAAAGAAAAACATAAACAACCCTCTGCTCAATCTAATCTTCTGGCTCTTGTGAATAAGTGCATCCTCATAAATCCTCAATGGACCACAAGTTTGTCACTTTTGTGGGTGACATATCAATCATCTTCATGGCAATGTTCCACATCATAAAGCTAGTATTTGTTATTTCCAAAACTGCACGAAAGGAAGAATCGCACACCAAAGTTTTCTTTCCACTCTCAGACATGGTCGGCTTAAGATGACATCTTCCCTCCCACTACCATAGTACTTAGAGCCAAGCAGAATGTTATGAACTTGTATACTGTCCCTATGCTTCCCTGTCAGTACGAATCCAATAATACAAATAGAACATGCTAGAAATTTTATAATTCCAAAGTACCATGTCGTTTGAAATGACCTCTACTTAATGCTAGGGCCAGCCTGCTTTTTCTCTTCTTCCCTAATAGTTTGGCCTGCTTCAATGGATATTGCTCAAGCTCTCTCCCCTCTCCCTTTGATTCAGGTGTCGTAGAACTAACCATCTGTTCTGAAATCCAGACAGACAGAAGAATCTCTTAACTAGCCTTCTAAATAGTGTATAGTGAAATATACCTAAGTAGCATGTTATGGTGAGTGCATTGCAACTTGTTTCTTATTGTTATTCTTTCAACATTAATGTCTAGTAATTTTCTTGAAACAAAGTACTTCCTTCTGTGCCTGTTGGATTTGATGTTTTTTTTTTTTTCAAAGTAACATTAATAAAAGATAAATAATGTGATCCAATATCATTTTTTCCACATTAAAGCCATTTACCTTTCTATTTATGTTTATGTTATCTTTTTAGGGCAACAGCTGTAGTACATAGTATCCAGATTTAGCTGGTTTACTAATCATGGCCTTCGTTACAACTCTGAGGAGGTTCCATAAAGACTTCCAGTTTAAACTCCTTGTGCCAATGAACCTCCAATTTTCTCAGGATATCCAATCAACATGTTAAAGTTAGGAACTATTTCATATTTTATAACTGGAGCATACTTCCCAACTTACATATACATATACGGAAGCAAACACTTATCCTAAATTTGAATGACCTTCCTATATGCCTCACTAATCCCCAAATTGTCTCAGTACCTTTTAGTACAGTGGTACCTCGGGATACGAATGCCTCTACTAACGAACTTTTCGGGTTACGACCAGCTCTGGCCGCAAAAATTTACCTCACTGTGCGAACTCCGCCTCGGGGTACGGTCATTTTTCCGCCCTGACACGTGGTCTGCGGCCATTTTTCCACCCCTGACACGTGGTCCGTGGCCATTTTCCTGCCCCACCGCGTGGCACCCGGCTGTTTTCCCGCCGCGCTGCGTGGCGCCCGGCTGTTTTCCCACCCCTGACGCATGGTCTGCAGATGCCAGAACAGATTAACAGTAATTACATTGAACCTTATGGGAAAATTTGCTTCGGGGTGCGACCAAATTCGGAGGGCAGAACGGATTAACCGGATTTACATTGAACCCTATGGGGAAATTTGTGTCGGGTTACGACCAACTCGGGATACGCCCAGAGTCACGGAACGGATTAAGTTCGTATCCTGAGGTACCACTGTATAATACTGTGGCAATGACCATCCTCCAATTGCCTGAAAATCACCCTGCAAAAGAGATTACTCATGTTGGCTGCAAGGTGCTATTTACCACTCTCCATTTTGCCTCAAATTAGGAGTTCTCATGAGCTCTTCAACTGGGATTAAACAGAAGCATGAGATGCCAGGAATATTGCACCACATGGAGAGAGGATCAGACACTCACAAAGACACACCAATCCACCAACTTAAAGTGCAAAAACCTGGCATCACACCCATGAGAAGCTAACCAAAATGTTCTATTTGAAAGGTATGCATTTTAGGAAGAAAAATAATTGGAAAAAAATGCAGAAGGTATTTGCATTTTCTTGCAGCAGTACCTGACAGAATAGCTAATGTTTTGTAATAGATGAATCAATTAAATAGTTTTGTGGGTCTTTATTGATCCATCAGAAACAGAAGCTATGAATAATGAGAACTGCATTGAACCTTCCTTTCTGTGCCATCTCCTAGTGCACCAGTTCCTTCTCCCAACATCAACATAACCGAATGAAAGTTATGACTGCATGAAGCTTATATTCGTATTGTTAATTTTTGGTTCAGGCTTACATACACATAGATTGTAGATTTGCAACAGATCTAAAATAATCATTATGTCCACATGCAGTAGTGTCAGTGGGTGTGTCTATGTCCAAACAGGAAAGATGCATTCCAAGCTCCACTTCTTTGTATGTGCAACATTGATGCACATACAAAAGGAGCAGGGCTTGTAAAACAATGCCTCAATTGCCATCTTGCCTGTTTTGGCCCTGTTTGTAGACATCACTGACTCACGTGTTGGTTAGGCAAGACAGAAGCTGTGCTTTAAGCCTTCAGGTTCTGAAGCAATCTGGCATCACCAAAAAATCAGTTACTGCTATTTGCAAAAATGCTCACCCCAAATGATGCTGATATATAAAATAACTTTATGAATCTGTGTGGTACAAAATGAAGCCAAATACATTTGTTCGCGTTCTTAGGTAGAAATTCTGTAGATCTAAATAAATAAAAACACTGATATTTACTATTTATATAAGGGCTAGATTCCTTAGAATCACTTGTTGAATTTCAAGTGACAGACAAATTTCTCGATAACATATTTTGTATAAGCAAAAGACTTTGAAGAAATGTGAAAGTGCGCAAACAGTAAATCAACATGGGAAGGTAATTTTAGAATCACCAGTAAATGTTATTTGAAGTCAAGCTTTCAAGATGAATTCGGAACTATGGTTCGGCTGAAATATTTGTAGTATTTCAAAGATAGAAAGGAGCTTGTTAATACAAGAAATATTTGTCTGAAATACCAGAAAATGCCAAATCATATCTTACTTGTGGTTCCTATTGCCTGCCTCCTGCTTATTTGGTCCTTGTTTCCTAATAATCTATTTATGATTAGGAGGAGCCTAATCATGGGGCTCATGCCAGTAAAGAATGAAAGGGGAAAAAAAGAGGCCATCAGTTGGATTGAGTTCCATGATAATGTTCAGAAAGATTAGCTACTTTGCTCAATCTAAAAGAGTTCTGTTAAACATCAGCAAGAGATTTGGTTTGTTTGTTTTTGCACTGACAAGGACTTCCTAAACTATTAAAAAGAGATATTATCAGCCATATTCACTAATGCTATGTTCATAATAATTATTTGCTATGTGATCAGCATAATCTGCAACAGGTCAGTATAATCACATTAGGTAATTATTATTCCCCCCTCCCCCCCAAAATAGCTGACTCACAATTTAATAAACAATAGAATAATCACAGATAGTCTGAAATATTGCACCTTTCCCTTGTTATATTGTATGTTAATTCTGTAAGGATTGCAGAAAACATAATCAATACTCCAAGACATGGCAATTATTGGAAGAATCTTTCATGGTAGTAAAATACTAGAGGTAGTATTTTCTATTTGATTTCCTCCCTCCCTCCCTCCCTCCCTCCCTTGGTACCTTCAAGTCAGTTTTTGACACAGTCTCCTTGGCAACATTTTCAGAAGTAATTTGCCATTACTTCTTCCTAGGGCTGAGAGAAAGTGAATTGACCAAGGTCACCAGCTGGCTTTGTGCCTAAAGCAGCACTGGAATTCATAGTCTTCTAGTTTTAGCCTATCACTTTTAACCACTACCTCAAACTGACTCGCATTTGAAATGCAGAAATCAGTTAATAATTTAGTACATGGATATTTTTTTTAAAAAAAAAAAAGGATATTCACCTAAATGCCCTTACAAATACCATTTGCCCTTGACTACAGTTCAATAATACTGATTAAGCCCTGCTTTCTCCCCCCCCCCCTTCCCTTATATGCGTTTTATACTAATTCACTTTTTTGATGGGTTTAGCAAGGGAATGGATTATACATATGAATATAGGAGCAAATCAATGTAATATACTAGGTAATAACTCATTTTTCTTTAATATATGATAATCAGGGTTAGACCTGGTCTGTGGTTATATGGGAGACTACTAGGGAATTCCATGGATGTAGGCTAAACAAGGAAATCAAACAATTAGCTTGGAAGAAGACAGTGAATATCACTTATATTTTATTGCCAAAAAAAGGAAATATCCTCATTGGGTCATTAGATGTCAAGCCAGACTTAAGGGACACTTTCCTTTCCTTTTCTTTTTTTTAAAGGTCCACCAAAGCCATTCATTACAAAGATACTTGACTCCAATGCTGTGTTTCAAAAGTGATTCCCCTCCATTCTCACTTCCTCCTATTTTTCTCTATGTCTAACATAGCATAAGAAGAAATACAGAAGTGGTGGTTATACTTTATTCCTTACAATGATAGTTAAAAATCATACATTAAGAAGACACAAAGGAGAGGTACAAACAGAAGGATGAAAAAAACTGCTCACTGTATAGGATTCTTCAAGTTTGTGTGTGTATTTATTTAAGAAGAGATTGGGATTATTAGCTATGCTACTTTTTCAGAGGGATTAATTAGATGTATAGTGATTTATTTTATTAAAAGGCTATACCCTATATTGTGTGAGGAGCATTTGTCCACAAAACAGGAGTTTCCCTTTTCTTCTATATTTTAGATAGATAGATAGATAGATAGATAGATAGATAGATAGATAGATAGATAGATAGATAGATAGACAGACAGACAGACAGACAGACAGACAGACAGACAGACAGACACAGACACAGACACAGACACAGACACAGACACAGACACAGACACAGACACAGACACAGACACAGACACAGAGATATAAATATAAATATAGATCACCTATAACTTTTTAAAATTCTTGCACAGTGTTGAAAAGAAGAACAGAATGAACAGCCCTGTGCTTAACTAAATTTGGCTTCAAAACATGCACTCTCTAAAGCTCTGGTCTTGGTACTTTGAATTTGCAGTATGTATGTACGTCAAAGGTATACATATTTCTAACAACTAAGATTATACCTTAGTGATATTTTTGTTTTTAATTTCCATGCATAAAGTTTTGTTTGCATTTTTTCTCTTTAATTTTTTAAAAAAGGGAAATGCCCAAACATATGAACATTGTGAGATATATCAATGCATTAACAATGTTAAATATATTATTTTAGCCATGAAATTTTCTGATCATTTTTTAAACCACTGCATTTTTAAAATAATGTATAACTCTTAGAAAGAAGCTGCATTAAAATAGAATTCCACTTTTATTGTTATTGTTAACCTCTGGCAATAATAAAATTGCAAGGAACATATCTTGCTTGAAGTTGAAGCAAGGAACATATCTATCAACTTGAAGCTGAATTTTGTAGTTAAAGTGTATCTCTGCTAAGTAATTCCCATCCACAGAAATTTCCCACACAATATACATGAGATTAACAGTACTGCATCAGATATGGTCTGCGTTTGGATCACTGGCCTTTGATAGGCTCCAGAAAGTAGCTTAAACATAATGTGTCAAGATATCCTCATGTTACGGACTTCCAGAAGAAGAAATGGCGGACTGAAAACAAATCTGAAAAATTGAGCCAACGTTCGTGGCAGAATGAAGAGCTGGTGCATAGACTGGCTCTTTGATAATTCTTCTCTGGACAAGGAGATGACTTGAGATCACCCACAAGTGCTCCAGGCAGCTGCTCCTCACAAAGAGACTCAAAATAGTGATCTCCAGTGGGTTAAAGTTCTGGGAGATGAGGGAATAGCCATCTTGTTCAAACTGCAGTCAGCACCTTTAAAAGGATCCTGGGTTTGCATATGTCCTTTTCTAATCACTTTTGGAAATTGCTTGTTAACTGCTTTTCAGCTATTATGAACCTTTCAACTGACAAGTTTTACAGTACTGGGTGAGTTTCCTTCAACCCTTAGTGAAGGAAGTTTTAACTACAAGTTTATGAACTTTTTTTTTAAAATCAACAAAAGCGTGATTAAAGAAAGTTACAGATGGACTAGGGGTCTATATAAATTTTAAATAAGATTTTGGAATTAATTATAAAAAACCCCACCCATGGGAAAATGCTTTTGTTTTGAAATTTTTATGAAAAAAAATAAGATTTTTAAAATTGGACACTAGAGGGAACTAGAGGGAACTAAAGATTACAAATAAAGGAGAACACTTAAACTCAACTTACAATTACAAAATGAAGCAAAATATTCTAACATTGGACATACTGAAGGATATTTTCGAACAGTGGACCTAGAAGTTAAATTTAATAGTGTCAACAGAGACATCTGCCTCTATGGAGAGACTGTGTCTAAAAGATGATACGGAAGAGGAACAAGTTTTACCTGACAAAATCAAGACTGAGTTGAAAGTGGACTTAGAAATGACAGGCTACAAGAACGACATGGAAACCAGCTGATGTCTTAATAATTAAAAAGGAAATTTTTAAAAAAAGGAAACCAAGAGGATGACCTGGATAATTTTCCTATATTGGATTTACCAAAGAAGCTTGTTAAATTCAACAATACAAGGCTTGTTAAAGTTTTGAAGAATCTTGTGAGAAGAGACAACGAAAATGAGAAGAAAAGAAATCAAGTTCTTATCTGAATAAACTAAAGATTAAGATTGTTGGAAATAAAAGGAAGGAATATAAAGTTGGTTTACTTGATCAAGGTTAAAATAGATATGTTATTAACTCTAGTAACTCTTAATGGACTTTTGCTGAGACCAGGACTGAAATGACCAAGTTTATGGATTTGTTTATGGTTAAGAGATTAGATATGGCAAGAAGAGATCATTTGTATTTTAAGAGAAGGTGATAAGTTACTAAAATTGTTTATACTTAGAGTGATAAAGGTGGGGAGTCATTTCTTATTTTTCTTTCTTTCCTTTTCCTTTTCCTTTTCCTTTTCCTTTTCCTTTTCCTTTTCCTTTTCCTTTTCCTTTTCCTTTTTCTATTTCTTTTTCCTTTTTTCTTTTCCGCACCTTCTACTCTTTCTTTTTATTCTTCTTTTTTCAGCTTGTATTAGTTTTATTGTTGTAATTATAATCTTTAATAAAATTACAATAAAAAATATTCTCATGTTAGCATAATGAATTCTTGCCAGCTTTTTAAATATACTATCCTCTGACACCTTTAGATTCATACATATTCATAGATACATATTGTACATGAGTTCATATTTTCCAATGTTTCATAATAAAATAGGTAATTCTTTCGTATTCCAAACACTCTTTTACAAATGAATGCAGTCTGAGGGCTCTATTCTAGACTTATTATAGGCTTCCCTTAGTTATAATCCAATGTATTTATCCAATCTGAATGTACTTAAGTGGAAAAGAGTGTGAAGATCTGCCATGATGCCTTGGTAGATAATGGTAGTTTTAGCAAGAATAGCAGCATGTTTTCTGAGCCTAATAATGGGAATGCCCCAGAACCTTCTTGAACTCAGTAAGCAAAAATAAATATCTTTATCAAGTACAAGTTTACATGGAGTAACTATAAAAAATCTTGTAGCATCTATATGGACTAAACTGAAGCCATTGAGACAATATCTTGCATTATGCAACACAGTGATAGGCACACAATAACTGAGATGATCTTAAAATTGGCTCAGATTTTCATAAATTTTAGGGCCATTTTGGGAACACCTCTTAAATTGGTTGGCTAACAATGTTTAATATGAAGCTGTGATTATTTTTTATTATAGTTTAACCATTGCAAGTTTTATGGGATCCCCTCCTCCCCCCACTATTTTCAGGGCCACTTTTCTTGATCTGTATTTAATTTTCCTTCATCTAGCAGCCAATCAAGAACTGCATAGTTTTTACTGATCATTATACTATGGCAAAGTATTTTGATTTTGGATGGGACACAAAAACAACAACCAATTTGGTTTGCTCTCAGGACTAATTGTAATCTGTCCTGAAGGTGAAGGGAAGTGACTCTTATTCAGAGTATTGTCCCCTTAAAAACATGACTTTCTTAAATATCTTTTCTTTTTATTTCTGCAGTTGCAAAGGATACTACAAGATGGATCACACATATTGTGATGTATGGTGGGTTGTGTTGCACTTGCCTGATTTAAATAGTCTGTGGTATGAATTCTGGCATATAGTTGGTTATATGCACCATTGGACAAGAATAATTGTTTCCCTGGAGCTTGATCATGGCAGAGATTCAAGAATCCATTTTTGCTTATCTTCATTCATTCATTCCTGTTCTTCTTTGGAAAACAAAGCTCCAGCATAAGATTTGAAATTGCATGACACAAACAGTGTGGAATGCATTGAGAAAAGTAATGTTGCTGTGCAAGTACACCTTCAAGGTGAACTCAAATCCTGGTGACTTCATGGACATGGACACTGAGTTTCCTTGGCAAAAATATCAAAGTGTTTTGCCATTGCCTTCTGAGAATTTTTTTGGACTTCTGGGTCTAGTCTATAAACCTTATTTTTCTGATGCAGTTTTATTTTGATTTGCACCACAGTTGTCACTGAAACTTGGCAACCAATGGTATCTATGGCTGAAAAGCAAACAGGACAATTATATTGCGACATTAGTGCTCACTCTCAAATTTAATGCATCCTTTCTTTCAGTAGCTGTCTATTCCGCTTTCTAAAAGGATTAATCCTTAAAGCAACATTGGGTCAGGCCCAGCCCAAGAACAATGATGAAACAGTCCAGTCCGGTCCAGTTCCTTTATTGGCTTACACTTTACATACAGAATCTTGCCAAACTAAATCTATACTACAGCAACTAGTGGATATACCCTGTGAGATTCTAGGGAGTGACTATCCTGAATGTCTTTTGCCTCCTACGCTTCTGTTGCGGACTCAGCTGCCTCTTGCCTCCTCCTCTCTCCTGGAATGCACCTCCTCCTTCCCGATAGCCTTGATCTCCCACATCACTCTCCTCCTCGTAGATACATTCCATCACACATTGATCCTTATGGGTTGCAAAGTTATGTCTATTCCTTTTCAAGCAAGACAATTTTAATATTTTTCTTAAATGTAAAGTTGAACTTTTGATATTCTAGCCAAGTGATATTAAGCCACCTATAGCCTATTCTTCCACTTCAGTTATTACTAAATGTTGCTATAATCAGTATATATCTTGATTACAGAGCTGAAAATGGTTGCTTAGATACAATCAAGCAAATGTATGTATGTCTACAAACCATTATCTCAAAAAGGGTTCCTAGTTGGCAGAAACAACTTAATGTGCAGCATTCTAACATCAAGTCATTTCTGACAGAGAGAAACTTATAGACATAGAGATAGAGATACCAGTCAGAAGTGTCGAAAAAGAAGACAAATAACAAAAAAAGAGAATGAAGCAGAAGCTTTTGCTACTGAACCGAGGTTGCATTCCATGGTGAAAATGGACTGTCACACAGGAAATGACACTGTCCTGTTAAATATGGCAAGATAAGCTAGGAGGCAAATATTTTAAAGTTAACTATCAAAAATAATATGGCTTTAGAAGAATTTGTGCATTTGTTCAGTTGAAAATAAACATGCAGTTTTATTAAATCAGTGTTCCATGGTGGAGGGAAATTATAACAAAAGAGTATTGCATTGTTGGATGAGACTGGAGGGGAACACTGAGTGGAGAGTGTGTACAAAGGCACTGGCTTGTGAAATAGAATAGTTTGTCATAGTTCATTTCGGCATTAAATAACCTCTTGAAATGGCTGCCAGAATCAAGCTGAACAAAATCTGTGGCTGTGAGAATAAAAATGTGATTTCTGATGAGCTGAAAGAGAATATCCACTCAGAGTACAAAAATACATTTCGTCACATCTTCCCTGGAGAATTCCTCATCCAGGATGAGGAGGGCTTTCAGGATTAAGCAAGGAATGGACCTGCAGGCTCTCAGCTTCTGAAAGAAAAGCCATGCAGTGCTGTGGCAAATGTGGCAGCTGGCGGTGAAGTTGTAGAACCTATCCCAGTTCCTATCAAAAGAAGGCATTTGAAAGTCACAAGGCAGAACACCCGCAAGGTCTTTGCTGAACTTTGCAGTCTTGATGATTATCAGCTTTGTCAGCAGGGTCTTAGAGTTAACCCTAACTTCACATACAAGCACTACTGTTAAGACCTACAGGTGCCTTTAGCCCCATTGCTTATCTCATGCCTTTGCTGAATACAGAAATCTGCCCTGCTGAAACTTCCTGACCTTTGGTCCTCTGGACTGCCTCTGGATAAACTTCCCTTTTTCTTGTTTAACTTGGAAAACTGGACTCTTGCTTCCTCAGTTTTAGTGACTCTGGTCTGTACAATCTCACAATTGCCTTGTCTTCATAAGTGCTTTGGCTATAAGTCTTGGACTTCTATTTCCTTACCTGAGTACACTGAATGTAAGTTGGTCAAAAATGAATCTGAATGTACAAAAATCATATTTAACAGAATGCAAATAGTGTAGATAAATAAAAATGTCAGCTACTCAACATACACACACATACAAACACATGTCTGGTGAACACTGATACATGTGATAGTTAATGTTTATTTATAGTCATCCCTACATCCCTATGTTGTTCAGAAGATCTTTATGGAACTGTTTGTACCAAGGAATTTGGTACTGGAATTTGGTATATTGGAATTTGCTTATTTCATTTTTATCAGGTTAATTCTCCTTGTAAAATATAATAAAATACTGCTATTTGTTCCCCAAGCAACAATCCAGTCGATCTGGCCTTTCTGTAAACATTTAAAATAGGTGAGTTGATATTTTCCTATAGAAGAGAATATCTGTAGCTCAGGGTTGAACAGTGGAGCTCTTGGTGCTATCTGAACTTCATTGTTTGCTTGTGGACATTGCATTATCCAACAAGGTAACATCATCAGTTTGAGTGTGTGTGGGCTTTGCTGTCTCTTTATATATAGTAGCTTGCCAGTTTTGATGGAGATGTGGTATTGGCTGCTAGAGGAGATGTGTTCCTAGGAACACTCAGATAAGCAGGGATCAACACCACACAAACAAGCAGAAAACAATACTCTAATCAAGAAACCACCAAGGAGGAAAACACCCCCCCACCAAGACTGATATTGGCAGAGTCTGAAATTTGCAAACCTCACACTTCTACATTGAGGCTCAGGGAATTTCCGTGCTTGCCTAGATATTATACTTTATATGTTTGTAAGTCTCTCATCCTGCAAAATCTTTGAAGTGGGAACTCTGTCTCAGTGTTTCCAGTTTGGAATGCTTCCTCTCCACAGGGCCTGGAGGAAGCTCACCCTATTTATTCGAGATCAGCTGCTGTATTATCTCTGTCTTCCTTTAAGTTAGGAAATCCTTATTCATAATTCTATAGACCTTGTTTTTCTTCTGTTGAGGAATCTTGTCTTGTAGGAGTGACAAGAACAAGGCAAGAACAATAATATTCTTGCAGCTATGTCTTTATTCTTAGCATATGCATTACATAAAATGGCCTTTCTTTTCTCTATCTACTTATGAAAGAACTGTTGCTGCTTTAATTAAGGAGAATATATTGATGTTCCATTAACATTTTGCTTCTGTAAAGAAGTTTTCTTTCTATGGATGCTACTAAAGCAGCATATTGATATCTGCCATTAACTCTATGGATTAGCACTTAATAGGTACAGCTAATGTATTTCATAAACTAGCAAAGTACCAACTGGCTTTGTAGGTGATGCTGTACTCATTATTATAAAGTCTATGTAAACTGTGCATGAAATCCTCTCAGATTCATATTATTTTGATATCTAGCTGTTCTTTCATTTTTTCTCACCTATAAATTAGTTGCATCTTCTTAGAAGCATCATTAGCTTTTATGCTTCTGTTTTATACATGATGACTTACATTGCAGTGACACACACTTGAAATGGCATTTGAAGGCCAGTTCATTAATTAATGGATGATGGGTACATTTATTACTCTCTTCTCACTCTCATATGTCATTCACAGCAGTGGAATAGCATTATGATAAATGAAATACCTGATTTTGTTTTTGAACCAACTATTTTTCCCCCTCCTGTGCTCACTTCCTTGCAAATTAAAATGCTTTCCAATCTCAAGTATCTTCTGTCCATTTTTTTTAGAAAATTGGAGTGGTGAAAAACAAAAGAATCAAAATCTCGTTCTCATTGCTATGTACTATACCTGCTATAAAAAGTTAAAAATCAGTTCAGGAAAAACAAATGTGGAAATCCCACCACTGTAGAAACATTATTTTAAAGATATTTTTAAAAATGAAACTCATTTAACATTTGAAATGCACTTTATAAGTCCTAGGCCCAGCTAGGTGGAACTGAAATGTTAAGAAGGGTTGGGCTTGGTTCTAGGTATGGGAAATTATTTGGACAGTCTAGGACTATAGGCTAGACTGAGATGTCATGAAACATTCCAAAAGGAAGGGGTGACGAACCATTCCACAGCATGTCAAGAAAACTTTGACTTAATATGCATTCTAAATTGTAGTGTTAGAATTGTTTTTTGAATATTTCACTCATTCTAGATTTAGACATGCAAAAATTTGCTGTCTCTTAGATGTATTGTACCACACACAGCTGATCTCAAGAAATTACAGTGTACTGTTATGTAGTACACTGTAGACATAATATGTAATTTGTCTCTTTCCCAATAAACTCGCTGAACAAGCAAAATCTATAGAAAGGAACATTTTTGAAAACCAAGAAAGACATTGTCTTATTAACTGGGACATGTCTAGGTGCAATACTAGTGGACAATCTAAGAATTATTGATAGATTCTTAGGTGAGGTGCACCAAGTGGTACTTCAACTTCAATTTACCCCAGGAGGAGGAGGAGGAGGAGGAGGAGGAGGAGGAGGAGGAGGAAGAGGAAGAGGAGGAGGAGGAGGAGGAGGAGGAGGAGGAGGAGGAGGAGAAGAAGAAGAAGAAGAAGAAGAAGAAGAAGAAGAAGAAGAAGAAGAAGAAGAAGAAGAAGAAGAAGAAGAAGAAGAAGAAGAAGAAGAAGAAGACTCTAATAATTTTGTCACCTAGCTTCAAATATCAGATTTTGATACTTCATTTAACCTAACTTTATGTCAAGCATACTTGGAAGCTCTTATCTTCTCAGGAATAATTAAAGTAAAGTAGAAAATTGGCAAAAGCTCTTCTGGAAAATTCATTTCAAATATCCTTGCAGAGACATTTTAGGTAGAGAGAGGAAGTTAATAAATTGTCATGTGCTATTCCAAGCTCTTTTATTGTTTTAGCTGGGTGTACACGGAGAACTCTGTAGCCCAAGCAAAATACAACATATATTTGCAGAATGCTTGCAAAACTACTTTTTGTTTGGTTGACATTGGTTGATTTTATGCATGTTTTCTTTATAAATATTTGAACAAAATAACAATTTCAAAATAATTTGAATTTCCAGAAACAGTATAAACAACCTTCCTTCCTTCCTTCCTTCCTTCCTTCCTTCCTTCCTTCCTTCCTTCCTTCCTTCCTTCCTTCCTTCCTTCCTTCCTTCCTTCCTTCCTTCCTTCCTTCCTTCCTTCCTTCCTTCCAGGCAATTGAGTAAACTGTCAGTAATATGGACTTAGAACCCTGTCTCATATTTTATGATTGTGGCAATAAGAACAACAACAAAATCTTAGTGATTAATTTAGTCCAGTTAAGATCCAGTTTGTGTTGTTTTCCTCTTTCACCTTCCACCATTTTATTTTGTTTCACACTTGCTGAATTCAACACAAGTATGGAATCCCCTTTTTGGTTTCTACATTATTGATTACTTTCCATCCCTTTGGTACTTCATTGTGGTACAGGATAGGATACATCAATATCTGTATATATTGGTAAATCTGACAGATTCATATGTAAAGGGAACTTGTGATAATCTATCTCCAACTGTTTATGCCCACTCAGTATGTTCCGGCAGAGTGGGTGCACTCCATGTCCCTTCTGTTAAATGTTCTCATCATATCGGACTGAGAAATCATGCTTTCTCTATCAGGGTGCCCACCCTCTGGAACAGCACCCCCCTAGAGATACAGAAAGCACCCTCTCTCCCAGGTTTCCAGAAAGCACTTAAGATCTTGCTTTACCCTCAGACCTGGGGTGGATCTGTTTGTAAGGCCCTTGGTTTAGTTTGATTGTTTTACTCCAGGCTGCCTATGGGATTGTATGCTTTTAACATTTTTGATTGCTTTGTATTTGTAAGCCACTCAGAGCTTATGGGAGTAGGTTATTAATAAAGGCTAATAAAATAATAATAATAATAATAATAATAATAATAATAATAGTAATATTACTTGGGAAGGACTTGATAGGTGGATAAAAATGCCAAATCCAGTCTAAACAACTGGCTGACTGTGCAACCACGAACAATAAGAAATACCATTTGCCTGCAAGCAAGAACTGGTGGGATCACAAAACAGACAAAGTAATAGAAAATGAAGAAGCCAAAGTGCTCTGGGACTTTAGAATTCAAACAGACAAGCACCTGCCACACAACACCCCAGACTTATCCATTATTGATAAGAAAGGCAAAAAAGTCTGGATAGTGGTCATTGCAATATCTAGAGAAGGCAGAACAGAAGAGAAAGAACTGAGAAAAAAATCACAAAATATCAAGACCTGCAAATAGAAGTAGAACAACTATGGTAAAAGAAGGCAAAGTTAGTACCAAGAGTTATAAGTGCCTTAGGTGCAATCCCAAAACATCTGGAGCACGACTTGAAGATCATCGGCATTGACAAAATCACCATCAGTCAATTGCAAAAGGCAGTTTTACTTGGAACAGTTTATATCCTGCAACAATACCTTTAACATCATCAAACAACATCTGCCTATCCCAGGCCCTTGGGAAGGACTCGATAGGTAGATAAAAATGCCAAATCCTATCTAAAATGTGGCTGACTGTGAGAACAACAACAACAACAACAACAACAACAACAATACATTTTTGGTTGTCTTTGCACCATCAACTCAATGTTAGCTCTTGGGAACCACATAGGTAGATCTTTTTCCTTCTGCATTACTGATCTGTCAAGAGAGCTAGGTCTTCACATAATACGACCCTTTGAGTCTCATCATTTGTTGTAATTCTGGAATGATTTGTATTCTCAGGTATATTCTCCAATACTAAAGTTCATAAGCATCAGTATTCTTTCTGATTCTTCAAAGCAACTTATGTTTTCACTGAGCCTCACAGGGAAAACCATTGCCTGCACCATTCTGATATTTCTAAGTATAAACACAACTTCTGAATATCTTTTCCAAGATCTTCATCGCTACCCTTCCGAGTGCTAGTCTGTGCATATTTCTTAACAGCTGGTTCCTTTACTCTTGACAGTTGATCCTAAAAGTTAGAAACTATCCACCACCTCAATATCTTCATTGTCAATTTCAAAGTTGGCTGATAATCAAAAGCATAAGTCAAAATATCCCTCATCAAATTCTACCTTAATGCAAAGACTGACAATGCTCTAACAAAATGTGCAATTTCTCAAGTTTTTTTTTCCCCATTGAAAGAGGTGGCTGCTTCTGCTTCTGCTTCTGCTTCTGCTTCTGCTTCTGCTTCTGCTTCTGCTTCTGCTTCTGCTTCTGCTTCTGCTTCTGCTTCTCCTCCTCCTCCTCCTCCTCCTCCTCCTCCTCCTCCTCCTCCTCCTCCTCCTCCTCCAATTTTATTCTCAGGGAATTTTAGAATTACTTTTAAATATCTCTTCTAAGCTTTGAACTTAATTGTTCTAGATGGTAAATGGGCTACTGCTCAGTGTTATTTTTTGCTACACATCTTTCCATTACTACGAAGCCTTGATAGGAGGAAAGGAAAACTTGCTAGGATAATTTTCTTCATAAAGTTTCCCCTTAGGATTTAATCAAAGCATGAAAATTGATGGAAGCTGGAGATGACAGACAGATGATTGTACAATGAAAGGGAGAACATGCATGCTTCCCTTGCTTGCTCATATGTGCATAGCATGGCCAGGACATACAATGAGACCATGTCTATGCATGCTCTTAAGTTTCTCTAGATTTTATAAATATACCTTATTGGGTTTTTTTTATATAAAAAATCAGTAAATTTACTGCTGCCATCACCCTGAAAGATGCACTGCTGAGCACCTCCAACACCTCCAGCATTGCTGTTACTCCACTAGCCACTGTACAGCAGAAAGGCACACCAGTTATTCCTTTGCAGCTCACAATTATTTATATCAAATTATAACAAATTATATTTAAAAAAAACTTTAAAAAGCCACTTTTCTCCCCAATTTCCTTTTTAATGTCCCCTGAATGTAGCATTTGCTTAATGGGATGGTATCCTTGCACGCATAATGTACGCAGTAAGCATAGTGCCATGGTTGGCTAAATTACTAGCAAATTAAGTCTACATTCAGTGATAAATGCTTAATTAGACACTGATTCAAGTATTTGACAATGTAAGCATTTCATAGATATTTCTGGCATATGGTGGCCTGAGAGTGGCCCAAGATTAAAACACAATATTACTTTATTAATTAGCATATTGGGAAACATGGTATATTGTATGAACATATGAAGGTAAGTTTATTGAAAAGTAAAAACAAAACAAAACAAAAATTCTCATTAGAAAATATTTTACAGGAAACCAGTCAATGCAATAGAAATACATCAAACATTGCATATTCATCCAGTCCTTAACAAATGTTTACACTACAAAATTACCCCAAAATTTTAAAATCTGCCTGAGAAATTTTAAGACAAAAATATCAACGCCACACTTGGGAATATCTATAAATACAAGGCATGTTATTTTCTATAGCTTTTTCAGATGCTTAATACAGGTTCAGATGCTTTGAACACTATTATGGTAATAGAAAATGATATTTTGCATACTATACAAAAATATTCAGTGTTTTGTGATACTGATTCTCATTCTGCTGGCATAGATATCAGCAGGACCATATCGGAGAATAAAGAAACTCTTGATTAATTAAGGCATTATGACTCATTTGCTTCTGTTTGATCACAGAGCTCTTGCTTATCCTCTGATATTTTCACTAAAATGGCAACATCTAAGTTTTTAAATTGTATCACAGAAAGAATTAAAAGACAAGCAGATGAGATCAAAGTTATAATAATCACTTAATGTGCAATCTGGAAGGCAATAGTTATGATCCAAATGTGTGTGGGTATACGTTCACAAAGCAACTGAATACAAGCATGGCCTTGTCCAATGATTGAAGTGACAATTTTGTGAGATGGTATCAGCATCTACTCATCTCAAGCTCTGGAGAGACCTGTTCCAATTTATCTAAAAAGTTTATTATTACAATCCCCCCAGGACCTGAACACACTTGCCAGGTTGAACACTGAATTCCTCTGGACAAAGAAGGACCAGAAGACTTCCTGTTGCAGATCCGGTTTATCTTTGGTTCAGTAATGGTGTTTTCCGAATTTGTGTAAGTTGCCTGTTTCCCCCTTGGTACAAGGCATACTGTATGCCAACAATGTATTTGTTTCAATTCCTAGTGAAGCAAGGGGGCTATGCGGCCACCACTAGGAATAGCATTTGAAGCAGTCATATAAGCCTTTCAAAGGTCACTGCTATTTTGATGCTTTGAAAATATATGTTTTATTCATGATACGCCACTCTCTGAAGTCCCTCTTTTGAATTCTTTGTAGAGCCCTAAAATTTACACCCATTTCCATTCACAACCCTGTATTTTGGATCTAACAAATCCATGTTCGGCATCATATGTGTCCCAAAAGTATGGAGGCACTTTGAAACAGCAAACCCAAAATAAATAAATTTCTATGACAAGTGTCACTTCTGAAAAGGAAAATGGTGAACATTTTCCCCCTCCCAGATGGACACTTTGATGCTGAGTCGCTTGGTTTCTTTCACAAAGAGCTGAAAAGCTCCACAAACTTTCTAATAAACATACCACAAGGGAATAGCAAAGTGAGGAAAATAACAAATATGCATGCGTCTGAAAAGAGTGTTAAAAAAAAAAAATCATTGCCATTTTGAGGGAATCTGGCATAAATGTGCCAGACACTAACATCTGCATGGTATCTATTCCTATCTGTAGTAAGAGTTCAGGAATCTTATTGCAATCTTACAGCTTTGCAAAACTACTTTCACTTAAGCAGACTATGCTTGTCTTTCTTTTTTTCTTTTCTACCATTCCCAAATTTCATTCCTATTGTGGTTTTTTTGTCTCTATCACTTTGTTATTAATAGGATTAAAAAATAATCACACTTGATTAATGACAGACAGACAGACAGAAACTTTATTTCCATCACTGACCAATAAAAGTACATTCTATAAAGCAAACAAAGCAAAATTATCCCCTAACATCAATAACTGTTAGCAACTGTGGATGAAGCTTACACATAATGTAGCAGAATTTTGCTGCTCTTACGGAAATACATTTATCTTGGTTGTTTAACAGATAATGCAAATAAAAATTATAACAGTGTCCGAGAGATTTAAAGAAAAGGTGGGTAATCAACTGGTGGCAAATATCCCTGTAGAACTGACAATAGAAAAGAACATATGTGGCTGTGGTTTCTATGGCACCTGTGTCACAGGGCCATTATCGGATTTCATATGGGCTTCCCTATACTTCCCTTCCGAAACAGCTGTGGGGAGGACATGAAATCAGCTAGAGATAAAGTTCTCCTGAATTTGGGGACTGTAATAAGATAGAAATACAAAGCTGGTTTGGGTACTAAGATTTGGTTATTAGCAATTATATTATGAGAAAATGAAGCCGTTTCTGTTGGCCTTCTATATCTAAGATCCTTTGCCTTAACATTGAGCTAGCTTGATCTAACTCTCAGGTTAAAATGGCATCACTGGAAAAACCATAGAGACTCAGTTTCTTTTGAATAGCTAGTTCCCAAGAGGATTTGAAGTTATCTGCCAATATTAGATGGGTCAGTCCGCTGGGTTTGTGATGCAATTTTAACCAATAGGTAAAGATATTTAGCCAGAGATTAGATTCAAGTTTACTGACTCCTGCTTCCTGTTGAAGCATTTGGAACACACTGGGTAACTTGATTAATGGGACACCAATAATTGCTATGTCAAGGACTTTTTTCCTCCTTTACAAACCTTTGATTGTAAACCTTAAATAAACAGAAAAAGAAGTTTCTTCTAAAAGTCATCACAGTCTTCAAACACTTATTTTGAGTACTAGAGTATCAAGTATTTGAATACCATTCTACCTATCTAAAATTGCTTTGGCATATACAAAACCTATTATAATAAAGTGATTATTTAGGCTACTTCCTCCCAGTTTATATGGAAGATCAATTTATATAATAATGTTTTGACATCTATTTTATCCTAACCCGTCCTCTTTAGGAATTAAACATATTTTAACACATATTGCAGAATCATTAGAGGGCAGTTTTTAAAATACAAAATGACTCTGAAAAATGAATTACTGTAAGAAGTGCAAAGTCCTTTTGAAATACCTTATATATTCTCTGCCAAAGGTTATATATTCAATTATTACCTTTCTGCTTATAGAGCTATGACAATTGCACCTTATATAGGGAACATATTAATGAACATAGCAATATCCCATTTTACTATTTGGGAGTGTAGTACCAGCCAATTTTTTTGTTCTGTAAGCCAAGATGGAAAAGAGAAATGCACAAACAGAATAGAAGTAGAAATTACAGATGCTCTCTGTCATCTATCTATCTATCTATCTATCTATCTATCTATCTATCTATCTATCTATCTATCTATCTATCATCTATCTCACACACATTCACAAACAATTTAATCAACATTTTCCACCATTAACTCCAACAATTTCAGATACTTGTAATGTCTGTATTAATGCACAAGTTGTACAGAGAAACCACTGCCTGCATTTTCAATGCGTTGACATTGACTCAACACTAGATTCACATATTCACATATTTAGCTACCAGGTATTTGTGGCTCAGGTGAACATTAAGATAGAGTGTAAATATTGTACATTTTACAGAAGGTGACAGCTAACATCTGAAATCAGACACAAAAGTAAAATGTGTTGAAATCAAAACAAAGTAATAATGTCAGATGTTTCCCGTCTATTGTTTATTTTCCTTTAAAAGGGGATAAAAATCATGCCTGTAGAACATTTTTTTTTTTTAATCCCAGTACAATGACATTGGCAGGTCAAGGCAAGAAGCATTAATGTGTCAAAAATTCATGCTCTCTTATGGTAGTTTTGTCTCTGGTATTGTAATGGGGTGTGAGAATAACCTTGAGGAATAGGATGAAGAGCCGCAACCAAGAAACGGTCAAAGAAACTTGAGTCTAAGGCAGAAATGTAATTTGAAAAAGTGTCTCAGGCTTGACCCTCCCTAGTTCTTTGTATATAAAGGCAGGAAGGTGCTTTCAGACTTGTGAAAGTCTGTTACTGTGACCCTGTAATAAAAGTAGTTTTATTATTCATAACTTTAATTTTAAAGTCTGATCTACCTCAAACAGCCAACAGGTATACACACATACACAGACTCCTCCTTCTCCTTCTCCTTCTCCTTCTCCTTCTCCTTCTCCTTCTCCTTCTCCTTCTCCTTCTCCTTCTCCTTCTCCTTCTCCTTCTCCTTCTCCTTCTCCTTCTCCTCCTTTCCAATCTGAAGCTACCAGAGAATTATTGCTCTAAAGTCACTCTGATGGCTTTCCTAAAACAGAATTAGATTCTGAGTTCTCCACTCCTAGTCCAGCTTCTTAACCACTCCAGATACACATGGACACACAGACGTAGAAACCCAAAACACATGGCAACACACAGAGACACAGGCACACATATACATGGGGAAAAAGATAATCACACTGCTGTAATTTTAAAATTCATAACAATATCTGAACACAGACTTCCCTCAAACAGGTGCTCTTCAGATATGTTGGGAATATAAATTCCAGGATTCTTAGTTAGAATCTCCATAGTGAATGAAACCTCCAGTTTGGGAAGACTTTATGAAGGAAGATTAGGAAGGTCTCCTTCTATATAGAATCTGCAGTGAAAAATTAAGACCTCCTTTCAGGCCACTGTGACTTGTTGGTGAAGCATTTGGAAGACAAATGGCCATTATCAGCTCACAGCTAAATGCTATTTTGTCAGTTAGTTAAGGTGGTTTCTGACAGAATTATCTGGGATTTCTTTGTCCCTGCAAATTTTAATTTAATCTGTGGGCTGGACTCCTATCTCTCCTGAATTATTTGAGTTGTCAGGAAGGGTCCTGGGAGCTGGATCAAAGGGGTTGTAAATGCCTTTTTCTGAAGGGAGTAGATTCAGCAACCTTAAATGTCAAGGTATGCCTCTTCCAAACAGGTCATCTTGATACAACAGTACTGGAAAAAATTCTGTCTCCATCTTCAAATTTCCCTTTCTGTGAAAGAGTTGAAAACAGTGGTTGGGTTTGGTTGGAGGAGCCTTAGAAGAATAAGAGTACCTGGATTCTTGCCACTCTGATTGCAGGCCTATGCATGGGGCAGAAGCTGGATTGGTTGCTTCTGTGAATGACCTATTGTGGAACCTTGTTGGCGAGAGTAAAGACTTTCTGCTTCTATTATATATGTCAGATACACCTTCATCGCATTGACCATAGCATAATTCTATAATGGTCAGAGGTACTATTTTACAGTGATTCTGTTCCTTCCTAAGCAGGCAGTTCCAGTTTGCAGTGATGGCTCAGGAAAGATTTAGTCCCTGGCCATTCCTATACCAGTCACTTCAGAGTTCAGCCTTTTCTCCAATGTAACTTAATTTAATCTGTATATGTAGCTGCTAAGAGAGGTCATGCATCAGATGGGGCAAGTGAAATAAGACCAAGTTCAATCCCTGCAAGACAAGATTAGCTATTTATCTGGCTCCTTAAAAGCTCCAGCTTTGAATCTGGATGGAATTGCATTCCCTCTGAAAGTAGCAGGTCTGGGATGTGTGGATTAATCTGACTGGCAACTAAATGACTTATGCTATCATTATTTGTGTTGTGTGTGTGTGTGTAGGATAAGAATTTAACAGCTAACAAGGTTGCATTTTTATTTCTATGGCAGGGTGACACATTGTGGAACAGGTGAGTTAAAGTCTTGGACACTTACTCAGATAGCAGGGAGAAATCTGCCCACTAGTCTGCACAAGTCATAGCAAGATACAATACATGAAAATAAGCAGCATATCCGCAAAGCATTTACATTTTATGATACTACCATTGAAATACAGTATATCTGTAAAAGACCCCTCATTTCCCAGAAGTGATAAATCCTCTTTCCAAGTGATTCAAGTTACTATGAGTTATTGAAAACCTTTAGATGATAAAAATGTATTTTTTTCTTGCTGTGTGAATGTCATGAGCGTTTAAGGGACTCTGATTCCAGAAAGAAAACTGTAAATCTAATTGTGGTTTTAACATTTTTTTTTTAAAGGCTGTAGTAGAGGAAAATGCTTGTCTGCTTTAGGATTGCTTTTAGTTTGTATGAGAGGAAAAAGGAATATGGTCATGTGCTTGGCCTAGAAAATTCTTCAGAAAGCAGTAAATGTATTTTCCTCTATGCTCAGGCCAATTTAACCAGATTGCAGCACGCAATAGACTTCCATCATCATTTCTACCAACATCCAGGAACATAGGGAAATCTACAAAAATGCATTGCAGATAAATTTGGCAAATTTGGCTACTATCACTAATGAGTGATAGTAGCTAAATACTGGCCACACAACAATTACATTTTTAAGTTATTATTTTAAAATACATTTGTGTTCTGTTGGTATATTTCATGTATTTATTTTTTCCCCCCACTTTTTTTTTTCAGGTACCAAACAAATCAGCAATCATTTCCTAAATAAATGAAAATTGATTTGGACTTTGCTTCTGTCCCTTAATGTGCAATGCACATTAATTGAATTTGCACCAAGACAAAGCTTTCCTTGGCAGCAGTACAGCCATCTAAATCAGGGTTACAAGTCTTGGTTACACGGCATCCAAATCAGTTCAAACAGGGATACTTCTTAAAATGGCAGCCTCACAAGAATGCACACCCATACTGGGAATGTTTTGCCCTGGTGGGGAAAACATTCACTGCAAATAATCAGCATGGCACAACATGACTCACCTGTCTTGCAGTACAATCCTTTGTCTTTTTTTGATGATGCTTTTGTGAGCCAAGAGTCTCTTCTGGACAACAGATTAATCACAAATTCAGAAGCAATCTTGTTCTGAGTCTATACTGAACCTTGTCCTTAGGTCGAGAAGTCTCTAGCTGAGAGTATTGTGTCAATAATGCAATTGCTGGTTTCTATCACTTGTTCAACACTTGTCATTTCCTAAGCCTGTATGTAAAACAGAGATATGCAGGCATTAAAAAAAAAAAAATGCAGTTAATGAGACAGCAGTTGCTTTGTGTAAAACACCTTATTCAGGAGGCGCCAAGCTGTATTTTCATTCACTCTAGGCTAATGTTACTTGTTTTGTAATAGAAACACACCATGCCACACCACTGGATGCCAAATATCTTAATTTTCTCCCCACCCCCCAGATCAGTATTTTTCCCTGTTTCATTGCTCAAATGTTCAGCATAATTTTTATCACAGACAGTAGATGATATTGAGTTCTATCCTGGTAAAATTCTACTGACATGAAGTGGATCCTGAAAAACATGAAACCTTTTTCCTTCCTTCCTTCCTTCCTTCCTTCCTTCCTTCCTTCCTTCCTTCCTTCCTTCCTTCCTTCCTTCCTTCCTTCCTTCCTTCCTATGCACTTTCCACAAATATCTCTTCTAGCTGGTCTGCAGAATGAAGTGAATCAAGGTTGACATTTTGTGGGTTTTTTTTTTTTTTTTTTGGTCTTGGCCAAGTTATTCATAGGATAAAAATTAGATAAAAGCAAATTAGTATGTTTGGGGAAAATGTAGATTGGCGTGATTTGATGGGGAGCAATTTGACAAGACATCTCAGGAGCATATGCAGTAAACTGATAATTCAATAGGGTTATTTTTCTCATCTGGTGTTATTGGTTAAATTGGTGTTATAGGCAATTAAAGATATTGCTTGAATTTAGTTTCTCTGCTTATTTTTCTTCATAAACAATAGACTGTGAGGTTGGTAAAGTACCTATGTACAGTTGCATGTGAAAGTTTAACAATCCTGACAAATAGTATGTTTCAATGATTCCTTAAATGAACAGGAGCTGCCATAACTCATACATAGCACAAAGTTAAATAAGACATATTTCTGTTAATTTGCATTGTGCAGTTGTTTTCAAATTCACAAGGAATATAGCAAATGCAAAAATTTGGATACTCTTTCAGTCAGAACTGCATACTTGGTTAGGCAGAACAGATTCCAAACATTCCCTATAGCCAGCTAAGAATATTTCTATCTTTGCTCTCAAATTTTTTTCCTATTCTTTCATGCAGAAGTATTCTAGTTCAGAAATATCATTAGCACTGATTAGCATTAGCATTTCATGGAGTGAGATCTCTCCCCAGATTTTCAATAATATTCCAAAATTTACCCCTTCCTTCCTTCCTTCCTTCCTTCCTTCCTTCCTTCCTTCCTTCCTTCCTTCCTTCCTTCCTTCCTTCCTTCCTTCCTTTCTTTCTTTCTTTCTTTCTTTCTTTCTTTCTTTCTTTCTTTCTTTCCTTCTTCTCATGCTGATTTCAGCTTCTGTGAACTGTTGTGCTTTCTATTGATTTCACAGATCAGATTTCCGTATTGCCTTGTTAAGGGTGTGTGTGTGTTATTTTATTTGTCTATTTAATTATTTATTTTGTCTTTGTGTATTTGAAAAACAGAACAAAATTAAAAAGCAACAAAAGAAAAAGAAAACAATGCAACAGCAACTGCAACAAAAATCATATATGTAAGGATTTCTTACATATACACCTCTACGGCCTTAGTCAACACTTGGAATGAGACAATGGCTTTGCACCAGAGTGTGCTTGTGAAGCCTCTCTCCTCTCAAGGATTGAGGAGGTTTCTCTCAAAGAAAATCTGGGAAATTAAATGGCAAAAGAGGCACCTAGAATGAACTGGAAAAAGACAAAGAACAAATCCAACCAAAGATATTTAATTGCCTTTATTAAGGCAAATATTGTGGAGATAAGGACAGAAAAATATAACTATTCTTCTGCTTTTATTGTGTCCACAGATTGCCAGCTGATGCCCCTGTTTATAGTGACTCTGTTTCCCCTAGGGAGGGAAGGGTCAGAGGAAAATGTGTAAGGATTATTTGAGGCATCTGAAGAATAAAACTATCTGGATCCCCTCTGAGCTGGATTCCAGATGCACAGATCCTGCTGATTTGACTGGAATACTCTGGTGTGATCATCTGGGAGGAATTTGAGCCTGTTAATGTCATGGAAATGGACAGATTCTTGGGAGAGTGAGCACTCATATCACACCTTGTTGGTTAATGCTGAGAAGCACTTGAGATCTATCTGTAAAACTCTTTGACTTAGAAGGTAACCAATTTCCTTCCAACTAATTTACCATGAGTCATTAAAGACCTTTAGATGGTTAAAAGGTATCCTTTCTTGCTGTGTGTATAGTAGTGATGTCATGAATCCTCAGGTGTCCCTAATTCCAAGATAAAAATTGTAAATCCGTTTATGGTTTTAAAACATCTAGAAAATGCAGTAGACCTTCCTGGTTTTAAGGGGTTCCTGGTTTTAACATCCTCCTGGGGATGACATGTGATTGGGTTCAAGTGCTGGTGAATTTATCCTTGAGTGAAGGGGTGGTTCCACCTGTGATGAAGGGGGGGGGGTGTTCTGTACCCTACTCAAGAAGCTATCACTGGACCCAAAGATGTGGGATCAACCAATTTCAACCTTTTCTTTCGTGTAGTCAGGCTTCACTTCAGAGGGCTCTGAAAGAATTATATGGACCCTTTCCAGTCCAGTTTTGGGTCTGGGCAAAGTACTGAGATAGCATTGTTTGCACTTGTGGGTGACATATGGCAGAACTGAAGAAAGAGTATGCATCCATCTGGGCTGTTCTTGATCTCTTGGCAGCCTTCAATACAGCCATTTATGACATCCTAAACTCAGGGGTTTAGGAGTAGAGGACATGGTGTTGAGGTGGTTCTCCTCCTTCCTTCAAGGCCAGTTCCACTTGGTATTGGGGAGCCAGCTCTCAGCCCTTGATTTGTGGAATACCTCAGTGTATGATTTTGTCTCCATTCCTATTTAGTATCTGCATGAAACTGTTGGGTGAGATCATCCATCCGTATGGATTAGGTATCATCGGTAAGCTGATAATACCCAGTTATTTATCTCAACCCTTGGCAAAGCTATCAAGATTATCTCTCAGTGAGTGGATGGGAAGGAACAGGTTCAGCCTGAACCCTAGCAAGACTAAGCAGCTATGGATTTTAGGGCCACCAAATGGTTGCATAATTTGTGAATCTTCCTGTTGCACAATTTGAGGGTCCTCCTGTTGCACAGTTTGTAGGTCTTCCTAAAATCTTGGTGTCTGCTCAAACAACAGGTGGCAGCCATGGCTAGGAAGGCCTTTGCACATCTTGTGTCCCATTTGTGCCTGTTCCTGGGAGACGCTGCTCACAGACACACAAGCCTTAGCCACTTCATGCTTGGACTTCTGCTCTACATTAGGCTGCTTCTTAAGACCAGTCAAAAGTTACAGTTGTTCCAGAATGTGGTGGTGTGACCAGTTATGGGTGCACCTTGGTACAGGATATTACTGTATATTAGCTGCTCTGGTTACCAGTGGGCTTTCAGGTGCAGTTCAAGTGCTGGTGGTAATCTATTATGTTGCTCATGCCATGGAGCCTGGATATTTGTGGGACTATTTCTCTCCAATTCCCTCTACTGACAAATATGCTCTGGGTCCCAATAATTAATCAATGTCAAATCATGGGATCCAGGCAGCATTCCTTTTCTGTTGCAGGACCTGCCCTAGGAATAACATTCCTCCCAAAATTTGGGTGACCTGACCCTGCACACAACCAGAAAGACCTTGAAGATCTGGTTCTTCCCCCAGGTATTTGACAGGATGTTAGGTGAACTCGTTGTGTGTGTGTGTGTGTGTATCACACAATCTGTCCATGTTCCTTTTGTAATCATGTCTGATTGTGAATATGATTACAAATTACTCTTAGCCATTATTTTAATCATTATACAGTGAGTAAACAACGGACTATTCTATTAAGCCATGGTTTGCAAACTATATACATAACGCTAAACCATACATCGGAGCTGGAAAATCTGTTGGTGTCTAAAGCCACATTTAACTTTGCTTTGGATGGCTGAAGACCTAGTTATTATGCAAAATAGGTAGGCACATCATGAACATGAAAAATGTCAGAATTTATAGAAGGGACATGGTTTTTAAACTATATATTAAGCTAATTTTGGAACTTACAAAACAATTTTTCTGTGCTTCTCATCTCAAAATTAGACTACTGATTTTGACATAGAGGACTCTGGGGACTGCCAAATATGGGGGTTATGATCCTAGAAATGTTGAACCCAGATCCAGATAAATAAGCATGCTGGGTAAGACTTAGTATGCATTGAGACCAGGGGCAAAAGTGAATATTGATAGGGAGATACTTTTTCCCTAAAAGGTCTACACAGGTATAAATGGCACAGTTAGGTTGCTGTGCTTGCAGAAGACAATGGCTGCTTTTTGGCAGCTTTGGGAAGAGTTCTGTCTCCCTTCCCTTCCCTTCCCTTCCCTTCCCTTCCCTTCCCTTCCCTTCCCTTCCCTTCCCTTCCCTTCCCTTCCCTATGCAATCAGCTATCTTTTATAATGGACTTGAACCATAAATGCTGGAAACACACACAGCTGCAGAAGAATTTATAGCAAGAATGTAGGATTAAATATTGCATTATGACTTCCGTGCCACATCTGATCCAGCACTGAGTCTACTTTATTTCAAACAGCAAACTCGTTTCTAATTTCCCTAAGAGATAAAGAAGGGAAATAGAGTTGGTTTGCCTTCATTAAGTAGCAGAACAATTTACCAAACAGCCAGCCGTTTCTTGTAGTCAGTGTAATCTGAATTGAAACATGACCAGAGATTTTTGTTTTTGTTTTTGCTTTGCTTTGCTTTGTTTGATTTGGTTTATGTTTGGTGCATGTGGGTATGTGTGTGTCCTTGCTCTAGGAGTAGGAGAAATGTCAGCACTGGGATATAAATTTACAGTCATATTTTGACAGACAGTAGAAGCATCATTATTTTCCCATTTGTTCTTCGTATACCTACCAAATATTCTTGCCTGTGGCAAAAGTAATGAATCCTAGAAGGGAAGGCTATGAAATTAAGCTCTATATTTTTTGCTGTTCTCACAAACATAAAGGGTATGTTTGACTTCATAACTGGAGAAGGATGACCCAGGAAAGCATACTGCTTGGAGAAATGGAAATTCTTATCCACCTATGTTCCATCAGATTTCTAACTAAAATGATTTAAGCCAATGATGCAAAATAGTGTTACCTTCTTTGGATTAGGTGACATTTATATAGCAGTCCTATGCATCTGGGTAGCTACATCTGTGATTAATTTTATCAGTAGTAGCAGCACTACTGTAATGCCTAGGGGCTAGAGGCTTAGGCAATGACTCCATTTTAACATTCTGCTGTGAGACTATGAAATAAACCAGATGTTTTAAGTTTAACACTTGAGGGACAAGTGGGGTGAAATTAGAGCATGTGTATAAAGGAAATTAGGTGGCCAAAGTTGGGGATAATTTGTAAGTTTGTGATCAGTGTTGAATGAAATACATTTGACATAGAGGAGGGAGAGAGGAGGGAAGAGATTACTGAATGCCAAACTGCATGGATTACATCTTACCTATGCGGTTAGACATTGACCCAAGAGAAGCTTCATCCTGTTTTGCATATTTCATCCTGTTTTGTTGGAAAATAAAAGGCACTTTTAAAATCAGTTTCAAAGGCATGTAGTTCAAATACTTTTGCATTTATTTTTGGTATGGTGGGTTGGCATATTTTATTCACCTATGACTTTCAAACTTTTTGTAAATTCTATCCATTTCAGGGGAAAAAAATGTAAATAAATTACAGCCACTTGAGTTCTTTACATTCTAGTCAGTGGAGGCAAAGATTAGAGCCACACTGGCTCTAAAAATAAATCCTGTCTTACTAAACTTTTAGAATATTCTGATAGTATCAACAAGCATCTCAGTTGGGTGATCAAACATTTGCTTAGATTTTCCATTCCTAAAGGACTAGATATAATATTCTATAGTATTTCTTGTGACTTCTTAATGATTAAAGTATTATAGAATGATTATAGTAATATAATCATTATATGATTACGATGATTATAGAATGAGTTTCCATGAACTCTACCTCACTCTAATCTCAGAATAAGGTAGACTGTAACTTACAAAAATGTATGTCATATAAATTTGGAAGTAAATAAGTGTAGAGTGGTGAATGTTGTCACTAAAAATAGAATCCCAATTTTATGTGTATACACACACACACACACACACATACTGTACACACACACGTTGTAAAACCAAGCTGGTAGTGATTGACCAAGAAAGGGAACTTCTGATTATGCTGAAGAATTGATTAAAAGATTGGCCTGGGATAAAGTTGCTGTGAAAAAGGCAAACCTTAGGTTGAGTTCATTAGGAATTAAAAACAAAACTATTCATAAAATAATGGTTTTACACTAACTGATAATATGGACCATTTCAGAAGTGCAGAGTTCTGGTCACTATCGGTAATGATACTATAGATCTGGAAAAAGGCCAAACAGTTTATCCAAATGATCAACTGAGGGAGCAACTTCCCAGGTGAAGAAAGAGTCAACATTTGAATTTTGTTTTTGCTTTTTTAAGTTTGGGAGGGGGGGAAGCAAATAAAAATTGTGACATGATAAAGATAATGATAATGATATGGAGCAAATAATCTATTCAATATGTTCAAACTGAGTCCAGGGATTCATGATAAATGAAAGCATGTGCTTTTGCATATACCACATTGTTGAATGATGGAATTTGTCTACATAGAATGAAATGATAGCCCCAGCTTTTCTTAGCTTTCAAAGAGATATAGAATATTGATGGTGTTGAAATGGTTCCTGCATACAGGCACCTGAAAGTCTGACCAAACAGAATGATTGGAATTCTTTTACAGTCACATAGGTATAAAAACAGATGTTTAGTTAAAACATAATACAGTGCTGTTACACACGCTGCTCCCAGGTTCAGCTTATGGTCACTCACTCACAGCCTGTTGAGGCATGCGGATCTTGTCAGCCCCCCTTGCTTTCTACCTGGGTTTTCCAGATAGGTGCAGCTGGAGAAGACAGACACACAGGCCTGGTCAACAGCCAGGAAATAATTGGGGATACACACAAATCACTTCCAATCGAACACTGAGGCACAAGAGGTTCTTTGTAATACATGGAGACCCCAGTGAATTTAAAGTAACAGCAAAACTTTACTGGTTGCAGAGTACATTTGCTCTTTCTCCTACACACACACACACACTCATCCACACTTACCCTCATCCTTCCCAACTAGGCTGCCAGGCACTAGCTAGAGGGATGGAAGCCGCCAAGTCTGGATCCAAAGGTGACTCAGATGACTCAGCTCAGACAACTCAGATGACTCAGAGTGGGCGGGCTTTGGGACCCCTTTTATCCCCAAAAGTCCTTGCTTTGTTGATTCACAAGTCTGGCAGTTGTTGATGGGATTGGGGTTTCCATATGCTCAGGCCCAACTTTTTTTTCTGGTTTAGGTCCTTTGTTTTTTTCCTTAACGACTTGCTTCCTTCTTAACTACCTCCCCGAAGGGATCCTATAGATAAGTTTCCTGGCTTTTGTCCTCTCTGCTTACGTGCCTGCTTCATCTTTAGGTTATGGCAGCTTCAGCCTAGTCTCACAGTGCCTGGATTATGGATGAGCCATAGTTAAGAACAGAACCTATTGTAGCAAAATTTGAGTGAAATACACAGTGATTCAAGTTAAATACACAATGGTTTGAGTTCATTACACAATACTATTTAGACAATAATATTGTTCTGGCTTACATACAAATTTGACTTAAGGACAGACTTCGGGAACGGAACTTGTTCTTAAACTGAGGACTATCTGTATTGAAAAATTTAATATTTGGCATACCCTTAGTTCTAATAATAGTACAATGTCACATAACTAAGGCCAGAATAATTTTGCTGCATAATATTGTATACTATACTCTGGCTTCTGCAAAAATTGCATCATTACAATTGCAGGAAGTGCAGAGCTATGGTTTATTCTTTCAGTCTGAATTATTACTACGTGTGCCAGAAAACTTGATGCTATAGAAGAAAAGGAGGAAGTAACTACAAACATAAAAAATATAAACAGATAATAGTAATAGTAATAGTAATAGTAATAGTAATAGTAATAGTAATAGTAATAGTAATTTAAAGAATGGAATGGCTGAGTTGTTCCTCTTCCATCAAAAGATCACTGTCAAATGGTAAGCAGGACTCTTCTGAACCAATCCTAATGGACTGAAAGGTAGACAGATGTTCAGGAGGTCAGATTCAGTGCAAAGATTAATCAGAACCTGGGAAGGATTCTGGTGATCAGTCTGGACTTTTTAGGAAATAAGAAGGTGCTGAAAAATCTACCACCAAGAGAGAAATTAATCTTGATGTGGGTTTGCCTCTCCTTCTTCATCCTTTTTTAAACAATGTACTCTAGCTTCCGACATTGTCTAATCAATTCTCATCTGCATGTGAACCTAATGACCACCAGCTCTTCTTATACCTGCCTCTGAGATCATTCTTGTTACTCTGATCATTCAGAATTAATGACAGTTGAGCAGGTCCTTTACGGCTGTAAGGATTATTATTTATTTATACCTGTAGCTTATAAATGCAAATAAAGAAAAAGTAGGAGTAGTGTCTTGCTGCTGTGGGTGTTGCATGTGATGCATGAGTGAGGATTAGAAATAAGAGAGATGAATCACAGCCCCCAGACTTTTATAAACTGGAGATACCCCTAATCTCTGGATATTAGGATTCCAGCACAGATTGACCATAGTAAGCTACAGGCAGGCAGCTGCCTTTTTGCAATTCTGCACAAATTTCAGAATGGCTTACCTTGGCTTTGTGATATAATGTTCCCAAGCCAGATATAGACTTGTCACTTGTTCCTCCCAGTGGCAAATTATGTTCACTCAGGCACCACAAAAGCAGGGACAATATGCAGTATGGAGGTATAACTGGTTGAAGATGGGTGAACCTCTGAATGATTCTGTGGTTTTGAGTGAGCTGCTTGTGCTTAGTTGTACTACTCTCACTAACCTGAGCACATAGCCTCCTTAGAACAGAAGACAATACAACAGCTTCCAGTAGCTCTAATTAATTACAATACATGTCTTTCTGTTTACTTTATTGAGAAAGCAATGAAATTGACATGATAGCTCTGGGCACTTTGTGCTGGAATTGAGGAGAGCCTGTGGCAGATGCAATGTAACTTAGAATCACTACTTGTATAATAGCTGCTGACCATGCCCTGTTGACTTCTAAGGTTGGCATGCTTACTGGAGAACCAGATCATAATATGGTCCAAAAGCAGAAGGTAAGACTGGCAATGCGAAGAAGGCTATATCTTATTTCTACTATTAGATCTCAGGGCCAAGCCAGACACAAATCAATGAACTTGATAGCTCAAAATCAAGAAATCAAGCTCCAGGACCAACAGTGAAAGACAAGATAAAGGGTGTACTGCTCTTCAGCCTGATATAGATGATTATGATTTGAAAGCCCAAGCCTTCAGAAATGGTGGGAGCTAAAGCTTTGCAAAGTATGACCCTAGTGAATCAAGGCTGCTTAGTTTCAGTTGTATGTGTATGGAAAGTAACCTAATCTTGCCTATTTAAACCCCTTCAGAGAGACCTGCTTTGCTGGAATAACTTCAGGGATCTTTTTACCTTGAAGCTGTATGTCATACCTCTTTATAAACCCTTTGTCCTCCCCCGTCCCTGGAAGACTAGACCTGATGAATGTGACTGCCTCACCCTTGAAATTTAACTGCTATATGTGATCTTTCTTCTTTTCTTCCTTTCTTCCTTTCTTCTTTTCTTCCTTTCTTCCTTTCTTCCTTTCTTCCTTTCTTCTCTCTCGCTTTCTTGCTTGTGCTTATTAGTGCTTTTGGTATTTTGACTCTTGGACTGACTCAGACATAGCTGCTGCTTGAAATCTTGTGATGAAAGGCTAAATCTGAACTGATAGCATTACAATCAAGTACAGTTCTAACTGAAGACCCTGATTTATTTATATATATAAATATATATATA